>NW_021681338.1:0-17197 GCF_001412515.2 Diachasma alloeum
TCGGCGTTTCGAACTGCGGTAGGTTTCCCTCACCTACTCGACAGCGACACCGCTCGCTCCGCGCGCCGATTCCCCCATACGCGTTTCCCCCCACTCTGCGCCGTTATCGACGCTCTCACACGCTCCCTGTTTTACTTACAGGTACGTACTCGCTACGAAATTTTGGGTAAGGGTCATACTGCCGAAAGGGCCAAATTATCGACTGGGCCAAGTTACCGACGGGGCGGCAATTTTGATATGAAGGCCGGCTTACGCTAGAAATGTCACTTTTTCATTCAATAGGTTACGTTTCCCAGAGTTTGGAAATGAAAAACATTTTAATTAATATTTTCAATTAACAACCTCTAATTGATCAGTGAAACTAATGAATGATGGCTAAAATTAAGCTGAATATATGGAATCACGACAATTCAGAGGAGAGGTGAGTATTGCTCCAATATAATTGATCCAGAAAGCATTTATTATTGATGAGTGATTGATTGATCAATCCTTGATATTTTTGACAACATAGATTGCTCCTCGGGCCAACTGTGGAAATAATGAATGACGAACTGTGGAGAGCTCAACCCGAGTTTACAGAGTACAACTACTCTCTTCACATATCACTAATATCACCTGAAAAGAAACCGAAATCAGAAAGAAATGTTCGAGAGACCCCTCAGCAGCCCCAGGATGGATATTTATAACCAGGAACCTTAGAACATCAAGCTCAGTGTATGAAATGACTGCATCTTCTGATCAATTAACAACTTACGTAGAGAACGAGCGAAAAATTTATTTGTAAGTAGTTGATGAAACCAAAAAGTGTCGAGAAATATTTCTTCAGTGTTATGCATCTATTGAATAACTCTGCTTGAATTTTCTTCAACAGATTCTTTAGGTGAACGCGATCAACGTGAATCGGACAAATTTAATTGAGAAAATTATTCATATAATAATTTTGGTGAATGAATAATTAGCTTGCTATGTAATTCTTTCTGGAAGAAATATAAGAATACTTGTTTAGTAGAAATTATCATCACATAAGAGTATTTCTTAATATTGTCTCCTCAAGTGAATTGTTCCTGCGACGAAGAGATGGAAACTGTTGAATTGTTAGTTTCTGTTGAACGCATAATTGTCCTGAAATATAGTATAAAGGCGGATGACAAGTGTCACCATTGTAATAACCAGTGTAACCAGTGTAACAATTACATAGTTCATAATGCTCAACTCGCTAGGCAATTACATTTAATTTTCGTTGAACTTTTCACTATTTTTTTTTTTATAGAAAATTTGAAATTTCTGAGATTTTCCTGCTCAAAATGTTTTCTCACGTGAATTGCCACTTTATTCCAATTCTCCGACACGATTAAATAATCTTCTCAGCCGCCAGAAAATACAGCATCATCTCCAACATCGACCAAGAAAAAGCAGAACAATAAAAATGGAACTCAGATTCAAGCTCAGTAGTAATCTATATTTATTAAGCTAGTAAACTAGTAAACTGGTAAAAACTTGGGATATGCTTATTGGTTATTAACAAAAAAAAGTAAACAATGAAATTATTTGAATTATTCCATCATGATCAATAACTAAGGCTAATCGCTTTGCACCTCCTCCTCACTTGCACTAGGAGTCTCATAAGGGATTTCTTCTGGTGTCAGCAGAAACTGGAGGTCCTCGAAATACTCCCACACAGGTGTGAAAGTTTCCTCACTCTGTCTCTTCAATTTCAGCAAGGTGTAGAAAAACTCTCCAAGTTTCAAGAAGGTGGACCACGCCTGATATCCTAAAAATTCATCCACAAAAATAGAAATGACAATAGAAATCATTTCTATTGAATTTTCTATGATTTTGTGATCGGTTCTTCGGACGAATTCCCTACCTCATCGTCTGATTGTTTTCATTAAAATGTTGAATTTCCAATATTTTATAGAAAAAAGTGAATAAAAACCCATTTCCGATAAATTCCATCTCATTGAAATATTTTCCATATGAATCCAGAAACTCAAATTTTCGTAAATCTTAGACTAGAAAAAATCTAATAAATTTTATATTCATTAGATTTTTTTGTGGAAAAAATTTTCTGGAGAAAATGAATTAATGGTCGCGTAAAAAGATGAGGTTCTACAATTTTTTTTGCATATACAAGAGTTTTCATTCGACATTTGACATGAAAAGAAGTTCCCTCATGAAGCAACCTCAGAGTTGTCGCTGGCTCAAATCTTGATCTATCAGGATCGTTGTAAAACTACACGATTATTCAATAAAATCGTCCGAAAAATGATAGAATTTTCAAGCGAGTTCAATCGGGATCCGGTTGAGTTGAGCAAACGCAGTTGATTTGAAATGAAGGAGAGATGGACAAACCTGAAATTGGGGGATTCAATTGAGCACCTATGGAATTCCAGATTGGCCAGACTTCTTCTATGTATTCCGAGAATCCATTCCACCATACTTCGCGGTGCAGTCTCACCAAACATATCAACTTTTTCATTTGGGATTTCTCCATTTCTTTGATTCATTCAGTAATCCGGGGACTTCAAAGAGTAAACACAGCAGGTTTAACAGTGATTCATATGAATGCAGCGCTTGATGAGATAGGTTTTCAACTGTTTCGTTCTATTTTCAGTCTACAAAAATTCCATTTCTTTTTTACCCTAAATTTTTTTGGAAAAAGTGCATTGTCCTTGAATTCAAAAAGTATGTAAATCTGTAAATTGTTTCAATTCTTCCATTGGAAGAGAATAATTGAAGGGGATTGACTGGATTGAATAAGACAGGAATTGAATGTGTTTAAACAGCATTGATCAGCAATTGAAAAAGTAAAAAATCGGGTTTTCTTATGAGATGGCTTGATGAAGCTCAAGCATTGAGATGCTGGGACCTTAACAAGCTTGAATCGTTTGTTACTCGATTGAGAAACTGCAGGAATGGCTTTTTGAAATTGCACATTAGATGTTGAAAGATCGTTGGCCTGATAAAATTTCTCAAACGATTCCAGTTGCACTTGTCCCATATGAGTTCGTTTCCTACTGGCGAGTGAAGCAATCACGGGGTGGTCCGATGTCGATGGAGCAGTTGAAGTGGTAATTCTTGAGGAATCATTTCGCGAAAACGATCCAAAGTCATCTCGTGCTTCATAAGTACCTGATGTGACAGTGGCGTTTGGAAGAGTCAGAAATTTCTCAGATGATTTCGAAGGCTCTGGTGAGTTTGATGGAATAGAGAAGCTTGGTGAGAGCTTGTCAGCGTTCAACAAGTCCGCGTTGTGATCTCTAACTTCTACTTCTCCTCGGGTAGAATCCTCATCATCAGTCCCGTCAATATTCAATTCATGCAGGTCAATTATATTCATTTTCGGTGCCCTCTTTTTGATGATGTGACTAACACTCTTCAAGAAGAAAAGATTCGAGATCAAGTTGGCATCAAGTTCATCCCATTTTTTGTTGAGTTCTTGAATTTGAGTAAGTGCCCGTGGTGTCGCAACCTTAACACAGATTCCTTTCGCCATAGATCGATGATTTCTCTGGGAGGTTTCCAGGATGTCCAGAAGTTCCAACATAAAAGTCCAAGGGAGAGGTCTCTTACTCAGTCGATGGCGGAGTCTTGCATGGTAGGACTCAATGATGTTGTTAGTCCTGTGTATTGAACGATAAACAGAGAACTCTTTTTGCCTGTGTGACTCTATCCAAGTTTGCTCCATGTATGCAATGAAAGGCTGAAACCTTGTGGAATATTTTTCGTTCATTGTTGCAATAATTTCCTTGAAGGCTGAGTGTATGTGAGAAATTGAGAGTAGTGCCAGCATCATGAATAGTCTCAGAAACGACTTCCCGTCTTCATCTTCTTTAATCTTCTTCCAGATTTTAAGCTCTCCAGCTCTCTTTTGAAGGGCCTAAATATTTGTAAGAACATAGTAGGCATTTAAAAAATTAAGTGGAAAAACCTAGCGTTTCATCGAGTTCTATTAGAATACTATTGTCAAATTCTGTTGTTTTTTTTTGTTTCAATGCTATTGAAAATTATGCACTCGATCATTTTACAACTCAGTTCAATTTCATTCGATGAATGAATCATCGTTGACATTCATCAAGCAATTTTCTGTATATCAGGTAAATTACGTTCATAAACGTTCATTCATTGATTCAGCAACTGACTGTTCATCTATTTTATGCATTTATACCCTGAATTGTTATTGAAACTGCTGGATATCTCATTTTGTTCATTTGTAAGTATTTTTAACGATTAAAGTAAACCGTTAAATCAATCCCAAATATATTATTTAATTCATCCATTAATTTTTCTTCTGACAAAGTTAACATTTCTCATTTCATCAGTCAACGAAATAAATTAGTCAATAATTTAATTATTCTATCAATCATGACTTGAATATTGGAACTTCTATTGATTTATTCTATAATAGGAAAATCTTATCAAATCTTTGCGCCATTTATATAGAAGATATTCAATAGATAAGTAAATTAATTTTTTTCTTCATGAGAAGTCTTAGGCATGAATTTTCGTGAGTTTTATCATAGGAAACGTATGTGAATACAACGGAAAAGACTTAGAAAATGTACTTAGAAAATATATTCAGTTTTCTATTAAATATCTTCAATTGGAATGACCTAACAGTAAATAGAATTTCAATAGAAATTCAATTTAATTTCGTTTTCTCTCTCGGTTTTTCTGTTAAATTTATTTATACGTGTAATTTATTAATTCATTCATTCATTTCGGAAGTGTCTAATCGAATCCAATTAATATCCACAAATGATTAGAATGTAATTCTTCTCTTCAACTTTATTTATTGAGAAATTCTTAGTAATGAGAATCCCTAGGTGAAAATTGAAGAAACAATTCACTAATCAAAGGATAGATCAATAATTAAATATTGAAAAGAGGATAGACACAAAGTTACGGAAATTTTCGAGAGAACCCGCATAAAACTAATAGAACGTTCATGAAAGCTTAATAGAAATTTGAAGAGAATTTTCCGCAAAATTCACGCGCTTTTTCTATAACATTATTTTGTGTTTGCTTGTCAACTCACTTGGCAAAAGGGGAAAAGGCATGCAATGAGGATTGCTAGTGGCAGGAATTTTCTGAGCGAGTTTCTTGCAGCAATTTCGAAATCGGTCATAACAGTTCCTTTATAAGTCCCAAAATCGGCAAAAATCTTCCCAAAAACTGCATCATAGGCTTGTTCTGTTTTTCTGCTTATGATTATCCATGCAATTTTATAAGGCTGTGAAGTTTTCAATCAAAACCAATTCAGATAAAAATATGAAAAAAAATATTTTTGGTTCAAACACTTCCCGCAAATTCCGAAACGTTTAGTTTAAATCACAATGTGACAGACGCAAATTTCTCGTTACCCACGGCGTGAAATAAATTATGTACCCGGATATTTTGAAAGTATATTGTCTATACAGAAGCTAGACTCGATCTTTATCTCTGTTCATACTGCAATAGAATTGTTTTAATTATTGAAAGTGGAATATAACATACCAGGTTCTCTTCTACTGCGATCACTGTAAGCAATTGATAATTCTTCAGATTCTTTCTATCAGCAATTAAAGGAACTCTGGAGAAAGTACCATCAATGCAAATCATATCTGCATGGATGAATTCTTTGAAGAATTCAGGATTCCAAATGAGGACCGAATTACATCCGTCATAATCGGTTAACAATTCTACCTTTAATTTTCCATAAGCGTATGTGAGACGATCAGTCCATTGCTCATTTGACATAATATCATAGAATTCACGGATTCCTTGAGTAATTTTCGGTGGGGAAGGGCCACTTTTCTTTGTTCTCTGCATCGTCTTTCGTTTGCTTTTATAAGGGAAGTCTTCGCTAATTTCAGGGTAACTATAGTAAATTACAATTATTATCATCGGTAAGAACTCTGCAACCTCTAAATAACGTACTCCTTGGCCACTTCATTATATACGCGGTGGGGATCAGCATGCTTGGACATTTTTGTTTTCAATGCATTGTGAAAATCTTGTTTTCCTTGTGCCGTCTCGTCCGGGTCACACGCATGAGTATTAGTAATTCGGAATCCATTCTCATCTTCGACAGCTCGACCGAAACAGTGTCCAATGAATTTACATTTATAATATCTGAAGGAAATATTTACCAGAATAAATATTTTGCGGCGTAAATGAATCAACCCATAGAAATAAATTGGTTTTCACAAATCAAATCAATATCTCCTGGAAAATACGCAAAAAGTAAATTAATCGTAATCTGCTAGTAATGGAAACTCACTTGGCCTTCCCCTTCTGGCCTTCAGATTGATAGCTATAGCCATCGACTATTTTTGGCATTGTCAGAGATCAAGGAAAAACCGGGTTCATCATTCAAACATATATTTCAAAAAATTAACAAACTCACCGAATGATTGATAAAAATGAAGGAATTATTTTGTTGCTATATTGCTGAAAACAATGGCGATTTATATTAAAAACAGTTGAGGGTTCATGGAATGTAATGAAAAAACTACAACTTCCGGAAGCTCAGAAAAAGATTTAGATGGAGGTCTTAAAAAATTTAATTAACAAATCGAGTGCTCTCTGAAAAATTACATTGGATGTCTATTGTAACTCCATAAAAATTTGATTTGAAAATTTTATCAGAATTCTATTGGACATTTATGTTGTTTTTTTGTACCAATTCGATGACAAACTATTCTAATTTATTATCTTTTTTTTTATAGGCATTCAGATAGAGAAAAAAAAGGTTTATAGATGTTAAATAGTTCGATAATTTTCTGTGGTCATGAGTTTTCTGTCCTGAATTTCACTACGGCAAACGAATAAAAGTACAGCGGGAAAATTTTGAAAATATACACCCACAAGTTTTATAGAAATTGAAGAGTTTATAGACATTTTCTGTCAAATATCATATTGACAAAATAAAATGGCAAAGATGCATAATCGTCTATAGAAACTATGCAAAAAACAAACACAACTTTGTATGAAAAATCTGATAGTACTCCTATAGTTCTAATGAAATTTCGAAAGGGATCTTTGTCCAAGTTTTTTATACCAAATTCTTCCATGTGCGAGTGTATATGAGGAATAATCCGTGCTGGAGCCTTTGGGTATCGAGAGTAACTGTTCAAATTTTTCTTCACTCTTCCGATAGAATCCTTTCTATAGAATTGAAAATGAAAATAAAAAATAACTAGTGAAAGATCTTAAAATTCGTACAAATTCGAGAGCTTCCAGCAGCATTCACAGAAATTCCCCAATGTCTGGGGTGGCAGGGAGAGACCAGACGTGGGCAAAAAGAGAAAATTATCCACAACGTCAAAATTTCATTTTGTTTAGTTTAATCAAGTTCGAGGAACAGGATGATCCATTACTCCGCACAGTGAATGACATCGAAAGAGTAAAATAATTACAAACCAGGCAAATTATCTATTCACCAGAAGAATATTAATGATTTTCTTATTTAAATTCAACATTCCTCCAACTCATGTTGATCGCATTCACCTGAGAATCTTTTCAAGAAAATTCAAGCAGAGTTATTCAATAGATCAATAACTCTGTGGAAAAATATCTCTTGATATTTTTTGGTGTCATCATCTGGTTACAAATTAATTTTTCGCGTGTTGTTTTAAGGTTGATGTTCTAAGGTTTCTGATTCGAAATATCCATCCTGGGGCTGCTGAGGAGTCTCTCGAACATTTCTCTCTGATTTCTTTTTCTTCTCAGGTTTCAGGTACAGCTGATACTAGTGATATGTGAAGAGAGTAGTTGTACTCTGTAAACTCGGGTTGAGCTCTCCACAGTTCGGCATTCATTATTTCCACAGTTGGCCCGAGGAGCAATCTATGTTGTCAAAAATATCAAGGATTGATCAATCAATCACTCATCAATAATAAATGCTTTCTGGATCAATTATATTGGAGCAATACTCACCTCTCCTTTGAATTGTCGTGATTCCATATATTCAGCTTAATTTTAGGCATCACTCATTAGTTTCACTGATCAATTAGAGGTTCTTAATTGAAAATATTAATTAAAATGTTTTTCATTTCCAAACACTGGGAAACGTAACCTATTGAATGAAAAAGTGACATTTCTAGCGTAGGGCGGCCTTCATATCAAAATGGCCGCCCCATCGGTAACTTGGCCCAGTCGATAATTTGGCCCTTTCGGCAGTATGACCCTTACCCGGCGCTAGCAATCTCCCTTATAATCTCTGGTACGAAAACCCGTATTGGTCATTATTACCCCGTATTCGAGATCAGCTGCACGGGGGACCCGTATAGCACCCGTATTGTGTGCCAATAGTCACTCCGAAATAAAAAACGAATAATCATCGTTATGGGATCTATTTTATCGACGGCAGTTTCCCCTAGTAACCTTCTCCATCGGCTGTGGTTGCTGATAACTACTTCGTCAGTCTCTCTCCTTTACCAACAATATTGTCGATAAAGAAATTCCACAGAGTGATGAACAAAAAAAAGAATTAGTATGTGGAATCTTTCGTACGCACGCTATTGAGGGGGCGCCACTGCAGTGTAGAAATATACTGCATCATTTATATTTCTTTTAAAATTGAGTCATAATCACTCGGACCTTATATTTATCATATATTTAATAACAAGGTTTTCACCCGAATGTTACTTAGAGCAATTGAAGATTTACTAGTAGTACGCTTCCGTGAAAGAGGGTCTAAGGCCTAGTGAGATTCGGGAGAAGTTTCGACGAGCCAAAGGATTATCAATTTGAGTTGTGACTGTGGAGACCAAAGAGACTCTTTGGTGGGGACCACGAGTAAGAGTGGAAATTGAATAGAGTGGGGAGTCCCATTTCACGGTCCCTTTCCGACTGTAAGACGTATATTATGAAATTGTTCCTAGAACGTCAAATGAACTAAATGAAAAATTAGAATAGAAAAATCCAATAAAAGTCTTGTAGGTTATTGCTATTGAATGATTCTGCCTCTCAGTTACAGCAATTTAGGTCATTTGATGTTGGATAATTGTTCCGCATAGTCATCATAAAGTATCAAATTCTTTAGCACTGACTCATATCCCAGGGATCCCAGTTGTGGCGATATTATAGTATCATACGTCACTAGTCTCGAACAACGGACCATCCATCATCCAAACTCCGAGTCCACCGCCTATGTCACGTTCATTATCCTATGAATTAATAATAAATTCTCTGAATTAATCTTGGCCGAAGACGATAAAATCTACACTTGAAAGTTGCAATGGTAAGTGCTCCGGAATCGTTTCACAATTTGAGGTTAAATATGAATAATTCTGTCATTTCCATATGTTATAAGAAGATTAATAGGGTAATCTGTTGAATTCCAGGCGTCGTACTCAGAGGATCAGTTGGCGGGTAAGTGACCGTCTTTCTACCTCTAAAATTATTGATGTCAATGAACCAACCGATTTGACCATTTTTTTTCTGTTTTTTAAACTCTGCTTACAGCGTCTCTTTCCCTCAATTGAGGTCAAGAGTATCCTTCCCTTTTTAGACACACCCCAGCGTTACCAGTTTCTCCATTCAGAATTGCCATTTATGGACAGTTATTTCAACACCTATACCTTTTCCATGTACATCTTGACATAGCCAGTGGATTTCGCAGATCACTGAACATTTTCTCGCGTTTATACTGTTGAAGATTTGACGCAGTTTATATTGAGATTTTGAGGGTATCGTTTGTTGCCGAGTTCTTTCATTTTATTTATTGGATTTTTTGAGAGGACTTTTACGCGATCATGTACGTTAGTTATCAGGAACTCACGAATAGGATGCTCTCGTCTATGGACGGTAAATATTTCGATGAATCAGCTTCAACCCCTTATGCATGAGACCCTTTTGGTTCCAATGGATCCAAAATGAAAGAAAAAGGAGCAATAATCGAAATAAAAACATTGGTCCTGACAGCAGTGTTTGTAAGAATTTGTAACGTTGAATATTTTCAAAAATATTCAAGCTGCGACGTTAATCAGTGGAGTTCAGAAAATCTTCGCAAGTTATAAAGATTTTTGCAACAGTGACTTTTCAGGGGAATTAGATTAATGCAATCGATTATGAAATGAAAAGTGTACCAAATGTGTCATTATTGATTGCAATCATTTAGAAGTGAAGTGGTCAAATAAGATTATGTTGATTGAAATTCATGATTCGTGAATTCTTCGAAAAACCTGTTGAAATTACAGAGAAATAACGCAATTTGCATAAGGTTCTTTTAGCTTCCCAATGGCCACTCAGTATCGTTAGAAAATCCAATTATCCGATTTTCATAATCAAAGTTAAACACTAGCGTGCGCTATTATAGGGGACCTCTACTGAACCCCGATATGAATAAGAAATTACGATTAAATTACTATTACTATTAAAACCATTATTAATGGTAAAAAAAATTGATTGCTAATGCCCTCCTATTTCTAGCCAAATTTGATGAGAAGTCGACTATCCGTTAGTAAATTACTGCAAATTAATATTTTTTGAGATATTCTTTTCGAAAATGAGTTTTCAACAATTAGTGGCAAAATGATCGTTGAAATCAAATAAATCATGTCTTCAGAAATGTTTGACGCGTTCTTTAGAAAGTGACTTTGTATATGAGTATATGCATGTATTTGTGGTTGTGTGTTGGTGATTTTCTTAGAAATTCCTTTAAAAATAAAATCTTTGTTATTAGGCAGGGTGACGAAATAGAATCGAAGTTTAATCCATTCAGAAGCATATTAGTAATTTTCTTAGCAACAATAGTTAGGCTCAGTGATAAAAATATGAGCACTTTGAAGAGAAGGTTCTCATGAAAATTTGACTAACAATTTTATATTCAAAAATCGTCATCCAGAGCTGAACTCAAAGTTAATTAAAGACATTCTTTTTACCCCTCTGTAGTTTAGCTCTTCTATATTTCATAAAGAAATAATGCATATCAAATGAAAATGGTTTAAAAATTGTTAAGCATCCTCCGTCAATTTCGAGTAATCAACCTTAAAGATTATCAATTCGGTCGTGATGTGCAATAGAAACGATACAACGATACAACGATTTGTAATAATCTGAAAACGGCCAAAATTTATTTTTCTACTTTCCAGAGTTTCAAGAGGCATTCCAGCTCTTTGACAGCCGCGGAGATGGTAAAATCCATGTCTCCCAGATTGGCGATGCTCTGAGAGCCCTAGGACAGAATCCCACCGAGAGTGACGTGAAAAAGTTTACTCATCAGCATAAGCTCGATGAGCGTATAAGCTTCGAAGTCTTCCTGCCGATTTATCAAGCAATCAGTAAAGCCCGAACTTCAGATACTGCTGATGACTTCATTGAGGGATTGCGTCACTTCGACAAAGATGGCAATGGTTTCATTTCTTCAGCTGAATTGAGACATCTTTTGACAACGCTTGGTGAATATTTTTTTGTCAAAATAAAATCAATAGTTAAATGGTAAAAAACCGAATTCGTCGGATTTTAGACTTTTAATAAAAACTTTAAATAATTCATGATGACAACAATTCTCTATTGTACGAGAAGTTTAAAATCAATTTTTTTATCGCTTAGACATAAAACTGTTCCATGCAAATTTTGTCTCATTTCATCAATTTGTTTACAGGAGAAAAATTGAGTGATGAAGAGGTAGAAACTCTTCTTGCTGGTCACGAAGACTCCCAGGGTAACATCAATTACGAGGATTTTGTGCGTCAAGTCATGTGCGGCTAGAACTTAGACTTAATTTATAACAACCACAAAAATAAAAAACCACAAAAGCTTATCCATAAAAATAGTATTGAGTTAGTAAGTTTCCACTTTAAATTCCTAAATTATCTATAATTACTATAGTTTTTGAATAAGTGAAATTAATTAATCAATTTGCTTAATTAACTTACATTATTGATCTTTATGTACACTTTTTATATAAACAATTGATGAATAGGGGAATACGAATTAGATGAGTAGATTTAAATGTTAGTGAGTTGTGCCTTTTTCCAAGTAGATTATGCATTCACTCCAACTATGGTAATTGTCCCTACATGAAGAATAGAACTTAAATATATTTGAGATGAATACGAAATATACACACCAACTAATGATATGTATACATGTATACTTTGATATTACAGTCAGTAGAAATGGACGAAGATAATAAAAATTATCTGCTGATTTCAAGTATTTCGTACGGCATTTGCTGATAATAGTGAAATTTCCACTTTTTGATTTTATAATTAATCAAATAAAATGAATCACCCCAACTCGAAAGAGAGAGAGAGAGAGAGAGATTTAATATTGTTTGTTACATTGCTTCATTGTTAGTTTTCTTCCATTCGGATTTCGTCAATTTCTCACACATACATTGGCTTCTGCTTCTCTTATAAATCGGATGTCTTCGCGTTTAAATGAATTTTTCCTTGACAATTTCACTTCTGCGGGCATTTCATTATACATTTTTAAACCTTTATACATTACAATATTTTGTCCGTACCTTGTGGATCTCAATTTCAACTTCACATTATCACTAATCCTTATCTTCATAGCCTCGTCGCCAAGAGTTATCGGGGTGTCGATCTTCCTCTTCGTAACCAATTTGTGTACGTATTTTATCACATTCTGTTTTACTCTTTGCTCTACTGATAGAAATTCCAACACATCTTGAGCATGTCAGTTATTTTTGTTTACCTTCCCAGTAAACAAAAGGTTTTATAAACGTATAAATTGAACTTCAAGACGTTGTCGAAAATTGATGAAAAATACATATTTGTAAAACGTTTAATTTTAAGCAAAATGTCCGTCTCGCATACGTCTTCAAAACATGTTCATAAACCCGGAATTAAGATTAAATATAAGACCTTTTCTTATCGTTATTCTCAATACGTTTCAAATTAGGGGTGTGCGAATAGTGTTCGCATCGAATTGAATCGAATAGTGAAAATCAATTCGAAATTCGAATTGAATAATTCGATATTTCAAATTATTCGAAATGAATTATTCGACATTTTTCCAATAATTCGATATTTTTTAAATTATTATCAGTACTAGCATTATACAGCACGCTTCGCGCGCTCGGCACTTAGTGTCTGCATTTTCAATTCCATTGCTGAAGAAATTAATCATTAGATTAATATGAACATAATATTTTATATAGTTCTCAGATGCAATTGCATAATTTATCATCACAATTTCACGTGGTTGATTATCAATGAAGTGGATGTGAATATATAATCTCCATAGGTTTGTCTTATAATTAGTCTTCGTCTTATAATTGTCAGGGGAAGAGGTGTTGGTCTGTGCGGTCGTTAATTTTAAATAAACGTTGATTTTGCAGAGTCTCACGAAGATATATCGGCAATAGATCACGTTTTTCCTAAACAGTGAATGAGTCATAATTAAATTAATGAGAATTTTTTTCCATGTAAAAAATACACAGTGATATCTTTCCTGTCTAAAGGAATTTGATCGTATGCTATCCTTTCTTTGATTGTATCCCCATTTTTAGCGCGCAATTGCTGCTCTAACTTGGTGTCGTTTTAGTGAAATTGAGTTCCATGAGTATTGCAACTGATGGATATTAATCTTAGCCCCCTTCGACCTTCTCCGCATTTTGCCGTCGAATTGAATGGGAAAGCATTAGTGGAATTCGTCAGCGATTATTGCCTGCATTAGTGGTGTTTTACCGAAAATTTGTTGGAAAATGGCCATTGGGGCGGTGCTACAATTCATTGTTATACTTAAATTGGACTTCTCAAATGTGTGAACCATATCCATCGTACCTATATTACAAATATTTTACTATATACCCATACCACCCCGTGAAACTTAATGATCAGATGATAACTTTCCTAATTTAAGTGATTTTTATACGCGCATTTTCAGAAAAAATCAAGCATATCGGTGTAATTATCAGCAGTAACCATTTTCGACCTAGCATCAACATGTGTCAGATTTTGATACCATCCTCCTTGACCAAGAGAATAAAATAATGAATTAATCGATGGTTCGAGTCTCTTCTAGAACTGTCTTCGTTTTAATGAAAAAAAGCGATGATGAGACTTTCTCAGAGAACCAATTGTTTCCAACTTTCTAAGATCTAAAATACGTTTGTGGAATATCCCCATTTATTGTAATTGAGGAAATAACTATACCACTCCATTAGACTGTTTTGCATTATAATGATCATGATCCAAGTCAGATCTTGAGCGGAATGTCAAGAATAATTCCGATCAGGATTCTCCCTCATCGAAATCTGTCATTTGATTTTTTTGTGCCTAAGATTCTTCATGCATCGTTTCATATGATTCAAAACGAACAGTTTTCCTTTCCGTGTACACTGTTAGAAAAGTACCCTTGAAATTTCTCGTAGAATATCTTGAAGGTTTGAACGACCATTTTGTATTAAGTTTCCCTACATATTGGTATTGAAAAATCTCTCCTGTTATGTCCGGAGAAAGATTTTAGCGTCGAAAGGACATGTTTTAATTGTCACATTAAAATCAAAGCTAAAATTATTAGATTTTATAATTATTGGACGACGCAAAGTTTTATACTCTTACCTTTTTCTATAATATAAAGGAAAAGGGTTTGATTTAGGGATAGGGCTTGAGTTGAGACTAATTTCTAATCAAGAAATTTGGAGTTGTAATGTGAATCAAATTTGAATTTAAACATATTTTGTATAACTATTCGGTTTACAAAAACATAAGCGTGATTTTACAGAAATCTATGTAGTTAAAATTCCTATCCCTGGAATGATCTGAACGATTCAAATTTGGGTTCACAAATGTTGTTACTCACAATTCGGTCTGTTATTTATAAATTATTTGATTTGTTTGTAGATCCCTGGGTAAATCCGTAATTTCCTCACCAACAATTAGTCGTGTTAAAGGCTATTCCCGTCTCGGCGTAGGCGCAAAGTCAGAGTTCCCTCCCGCGAAGCGGGAGGGAAATGTAACTTTGCGCCCGCCGGGACGGAAAATCGCGTTCTAACCACGGGAACTAAAATAAAGGACCCTCAGCCGCGTGCTTACCAGCCTCGCCTTCGGCTCGGCTGGTAATTGCACTGGCGGCTGAGGATCCTTTATTTTCCCTCCCTAGGTTAGAAATATACTATCTTCTACTCGTTGATATTTTAATGAATTTTGACAGTTGAATTTTAAGATTTTAAGAGTTTGTTTAAGACTGTCCACAACGCGTCATAATGAACGAATTCCTTATTTGTAAGATGGTTCGCAACTTGCTATTAATTCAGTACTATCCCGCGGAATCGAAGGAAGGATTGAAAAACCAGACCCATTAAATGAACTATTTCCACCAGAATTGTTACTGCTTCGTCGCTGCTTCAAGACTGCTTAATTTTGGTTTTTCTGACATTTTTATATGAATTTTGGAGTCACTTGTCACATGGGCTCCAACGAGTCCATTTTTAATTGGTGGAAAATGTATGACTTTTCCCACTCTTTTGATTTTTATGGGGAAGTAGTTCATTCAGTTTTTGGGGTTTCAATTAATCGGTTTTCAATCGTTCCTTCGCGTGCGAATCTTAGTATTGGGTAATTGGGGTATGCTGAGTGTGCCATTTCATCACTTTTGAACTCGATTCCACTGTCTTTGAAATTTTTTATTGAGTTCAAGTGATGAAATGCACTCAATTTAGTTTACAATTGTTGGTTTGGTTCTTAATGATTTCACATAAAATTATTCTGGCCTTAAAGTATCTAGTACAAAATCGGACATTACAGCCCCCGCTCAAAATTGTTTCCAATTGCATTTGGAAGCAATTTTGAGGAGTTGGAGTTTTTTTAATTTTCATGTGTAATGTATTGAGTTATTTTAGCTTTATAATCGTGCACCGAGCGGTGGCCGTGAGCGGCTGGATGCTGACGGTGACATTTTTGTGGGTTCGGATTACATTGTATTTCCGATTCAGCTATCGGTTTTTTTTTATTCACTTATTATGATTAGGTTCTGTTCTAAATTGATCGATAATTGTTCCACGATGTGGATCTTCTTTGCGGATTACAATCACTTAATATTGTAAATACTTTGTTCTGATTTTTGGCGGAATTTCTATCCTGTTAGATTATCTTCCTTCGTTCTCTTACCCTTTTAGGCATTTGAGTTAACTCTTAATTTGACCTCAATTTAAGGTGATAGTTCCACTTCTTTGATAATTACGGATGGTATTTTTAATGCTCTAATTATTGTCTCATTTTTAATTGAGAAGTTGATAGTCGACATCTACGATTGTCATACGTGTAATTATATAGTAATCGGGATAGGCCGTAGAAGGAAATTCAGATGGTGGAATGAATGCTAGAAATGAATTCCTTGAATATAATCAGATTCAATGCCCTATCTCTTCAATTAAGTTCGGATGTTAACAATGGATTTTATCAATAAGTAACAATAACTTCTAAATTTTTCGTTAAAAAAATCGGCATTGATGTTGTATTGGTCAATTCTTGACAGAGTAAAATAATTGAATTAAAAAATTGGAATTCAATTGAAAAAAAAACCTCGTCTCCTGAAATGATCCTAAATAGAACTATTATGTGNAATTATATAGTAATCGGGATAGGCCGTAGAAGGAAATTCAGATGGTGGAATGAATGCTAGAAATGAACTCCTTGAATACAATCAGATTCAATGCCCTATCTCTTCAATTAAGTTCGGATGTTGACAATTGATTTTACCAATAAGTAACAATAACTTCAAAATTTTTCATTAAAAAAAATCGGCATTGATGTTGTATTGGTCAATTCTTGACAGAGTAAAATGATAGGTTGGTTAATAATTTGATTGGATTACTTTGTTCGAAAGTAGTAGTTGGAATAGGGTAGAATTTGCCTGATTCTTCTATCATTTTTCTATTGGTCTATTTATCGGTGTCATTGCGATTATTGTTTTTGTATCCTAAAAACATTTAATTAACTACATAAAGAAAACCTCGGCGTGTAGAGTTTATTCGCAAATATCATTCTGTAGAGGTCAGATTCCTAGAATTTACAACTCTAGGGAATTCAAAAATTGAATGTGGTATTCCAGCGAATGTAAAACAAAGGTACAGATGACAACAGGTCAAGAAGTACAACACAATAACAGAGCAGATGCAAATAATCAAGAGTCTATGACATATGCTAATACAGCCTCAAATACAAATACATCTCTCTCCCTCCCTCTCTCTCTCTCTCTCTCTCTCTCTCTCTCTCTCTCTCTCTCTCTCTCTCTC
>NW_021681338.1:17266-20927 GCF_001412515.2 Diachasma alloeum
TCTCTCTCTCTCTCTCTCTCTCTCTCTCTCTCTCTCTCTCTCTCTCTCTCACCCCCCCTCTCTCTCGCTCTCTCTCTCTCTCTCCTCTCTCTCTCTCACCCCCTCACCCTCAAAAAACACTGAATGTCGAGGTTTTATTTTTTTGTTTGTATTCTTTACACCGATGACAACCAGAGAGGTATATGCATTTGTTTTCATGTTTCTTAGAATTCTGTGACACTACACCTCATTCTTTTGTTCGTCCACGTTTGGCGTTCCCGCCTAAGATACACTTACTACAGAGAAGAAAATATAAGTATAGAAAACGATAACTCTAGTCATTTGAATAAAGTTGCCTGTAGAGGGGAGGAGGCGCGATGGGATCAATCATGTTATAAATATTGTAATTAACAGATTTCTAATTTCAAAAGAGTTTCGCGTTGATTTTTCCAATTTTTGAAGGCCTTCTTACAGTCTCACAATTTATCTTTTTTTTCTGGTGTAAAAACGTTATTGTACAGATTCGAATAATTATTGCTTCATTTTAATAACAAAGACTCATTTCAATACCACTAATTTAAATTTCAATTCAAACTTATTTTAAAACCGTCTTAATTTTTACTTATTCTATTCTTGATTCGGAAAAATGACCGCCATGTTCTCCCTCAAAAAAATTCAACGTAAAGGTTTGATTTTTGTTTCATTTTCATTTTTTTTGGCATTCTGTGATGACTCATATCATTATTTTAATTTTCCATATCTGGTATTCCTGCGTAAAATACATTTACTTGAGAGAAGAAAATATAAGAAAACGATTATTTCACTCAATTGAATGAAATTTTATGTAGAGGAGGGGGAAGGGAGGCGATTAATTAAGGGAAAAGGTAGGCGACAAGAAGCTGATTTTTTTCTTTTTTTGCTTTTTTCCTGTCTCTTATGACCTATAGAGCAAAAAGAAGGTTAATTCGTAATCCTTTCTTTTTTCGATGATTCCTCGAAAACTAAAGGAAATAGCGTTCCAAACTCAATTGAATTCGATTTCTGCAGAAATTTATGTACCCCTACGACCTCAGTCGTTTCCCTGAATTCCTACAGCCCTTAAAGCGAATAGAAATCAATTTTTCATATTTTTTTGTGTTTTTCTCGGCTCGTATGCCCCCTAGAGAGACAATTAAGGAGATTAATTCGTAATCACTTCGTTTTTCTGATTCCTTGAAAACTAAAGGAAATAGCGGTCCAAATCCAATAGTACTCAATTCCTGAAGAAATTTGAATCCTCCTAGGACTCCGGAACAGGTTAAAAGTCGATTTTCAATTTTTTTGGCTTTTTTAGCACTTATTTCCATTGGAAAAATTTAAAAAATATTTTCATTCGAAAACTGAGGAACAAAATATAAATTTTAAGTATTTTAAAAATTATTTTTTGTCATATCTGCACGGAAAGTTTGATTTTCCTCCCCAAATACCGGGACGAAAGTGGCTTATTACATTCCTCGGATTTCTACTGTTTTAGAAGAGCCTCGGAATGACATAACGCACACGTCCTCTCTCTATTTACTAAGAAAAAACAAACTTAACCGTGCAAATATGACGGAAAATATCGTGTGCACCATTGGAGGAGAACAAGGCATACTATCCCGCATGTTTACCCGCGTGGTAATTCACACGCGGGTTAGAATGCCCTGCTTTCCTCCCCTAAGGGGTAACGGTATTCCTTGCATATGTTGAATTTTAGAAATGTCCTCGTATACCCAGTTATTAATTTTTCGAAACCAAAAAAAAAAATCATTTCATTATTATATTGTGCAGTGCCTAAAGTTTTTTGGTTTCGAAAAATTAATAACTGGACACGAGGACGTTTTTAAAATTTAACACATACAAGGGGTACCGTTACCTCTTAATGCACAATATATTATTTTCTCTGCTAATAAATTTTAAAGGAATAAAATTGAAACGTCAGTCATTTGTCTTATAATTGAGTTTCTATTAGCAAAAAATATCTGGATAAATTCATAAAACCCCTAAAAATAGAGAAACCACGGAAGGGTGTTAATGATGTGGAGAAATAAGAGTCACAAAGTGTCGTTCAAATATTACGTCACATGATTTGTGGGAAAGGGGGTACATAATTTCTGATGCTTTGAAACGAAGGAGGGGACGGAGATCCTTGAATTGTGACACCACATTATTTTTTCCATTTTTTATCGAGGAAATCGCGAATGCCTTTTTGTTTGCGTCTCCTTGTTTGCACGACAAAAGAGGTTTCGCCAGTTCTTTCAACTATTCCTGAGATTCATAAAGAGGTGCTTCAGAATAGCGTGATACAAACTTCTTATCCTTCGCCTTCTTTTCCTTTTCTTTTTGTTTTTTAAAATTAACTTTCTTTAAAATAAAAAAAAATTGGATTTGACGATGTCATACACAAAGGGGGGTTTATCTTTGTGACGACTTGTAACAGAAAAGATCTAAAAAGTCCAAAAAACTATCTTGTCATGAGCAAAAAATGACGGTAAAATTTGAACGTCCCCTAATGAGGGTTAGAAATATGGGTTCAAATCAGGGTCAGAAAAAAGGGTTGTGATGACGGTGAGAAACAAAGATCAGCAATAGAGATGCAAATGGGTCCCATGAACCGGGATATGACGATTAGGTGACAGTCATTGCCGGTCACATGGCGAGGCGATTATGACAGTTGTCACAATTCTCCCCTCCCTTTTATGATCATCACAATTTGTCAAGAAAAAATGTCAAATGTCTACGTAGTCATTTTTCATCTACATAGATGCAACATCATTTGTTCTTTATCAATTTGTATTTGAATTCATTTAGCATTTGTCGAATGTGTTTTTTGAAATTAAAATCACAATCATTTATTATTTATATAAATGAAGCTATTTTATTCATTTATTTTATTTACGACTGTCATTCATTGCCAATTACCTATAACTATAATTATGCATTTATATATATAACATCTATAACATCTATATACAGGGTGTTTCAGAAGTACATGTACATCTGAACACCCTAGGATCAGGGGGTGATTCTGAGCAGAAAAGTCCTCTTGCACTTTTTGATCAGACTCACCCCTAAAAAGTTATTGGCAATTAAGGGTGGGCCAATGGGGAGTGATTTTTAAGCGGGCGCACATCCATGTGATATGCAGCATATGTGTGTGTGCCCGCGCCGCCATTCTACGAGACAAAAGAGCGCAACGATATTGCTCTCTCTCTCTCTCTCTCTCTCTTTCTCTCTCTTCGCTGGAATGACGAAGAGGGGAGAATGAATGGGGGAACGTAATTCCCCCTCCACATGCAATGGAAGGACGATCAACCGATCGTCTTTCCCAAAGAGGATAGACCTGAGTAGAGGCCCGGATCGGGGGGTTTGACTGACTCCAAAAATTTTAGTTGGTACCCCACGGGAAAGGCGGCGTCCCGGTCGAATTGTCGGTAAATGTGAGTCGGGTGCGTGAGTAACTCGGGCGCATGCGCGCGTCGGTGGTGGGGGAAGTAGGGGTTAGATGGAAAGATCACTCTCATATTGTCGCCAGTATAGTAGCAGTCTCGCTGTGACAGGGACAGGTTCGGAGGGGGATTTTTGTCCGCCTTGTACTCAATGTTTCCTTTATGTTTTTCATTTGATTTATTCGCCGACTAATTAATATTAAGGGATGAAACAA
>NW_021681338.1:25507-42535 GCF_001412515.2 Diachasma alloeum
AATTTGTGTCACTCATTGTGTATTAAATGCTCAACACGTTGGCACAAATTTCATCCCTTAGTCGCAGTTAGGGTGGGCGGAATGAATTTTTGAATTGAATGTTAGGAATGAGGGTCAGAATGAGGGTAAAAAATAAAAGAATGTGCGTCTTTTCAACAATTCCATGACTTTTCTTCTCCGACAAAATTTCCTCGATATTTCTCCCCACCCAAATTTTCCTCGTGTCATTTTCTTCTTGACCTCTTTTTCTTGATATTTTTCCTCATAAACTCATGCATCCATTTTCTTCTTATTTCCGCAATTAATTTAATTTATATTGAACTAAACTTCAGACTTATTCAAGCGTAGTATAGAGTCGGGTGCATAAGTATGTGAACAGCTTGAACTTGCATGCTATTTATATTGTTCATGAACTTAAATACCCGACTGTACACGTCAAATAAATATATAATGCCTCAGATATTCGAAGTACATTTTCTATTCGCATACAATTGACGATACCATAAATGCATAGAATTGATCCAGCTAGGGATAATATATAATTGAAGACGCATGAATTTTTATTAATATTTAAAAAAAAAATTATTTCTTCATGTTCTGTCTATAACACCTTTTAAAATTTTCTTTTTTTTTTTGAAGACATGTGCATGTTTTATATTAATTAGCACAGCATATCACCAATCCAATTTCGGTATCTCAACTCACTGACTACCACTTGGATAGACTCTTTGATACCTTTGAAGTCATCATTTTCAAAGATAATTGGAAAATACTTTGAGCAGAGGTACTCATTATGATATATATTTTTTTATCATTTAATATATTCTTACGGAGGGACCCTACTGAAATTTGAAAGTACTCCAATAACAAATTGGCCTCCGTATGGTTTTCTTCCCATGCGTAGTCCCAAAAAAAATCTTTTGACCTACCTAAGCCCATCCACAATGGTAGGAAATTTAAAAAAAAACGAAAAAAAAGATTTTTTTAGGTGGGCCAAAACATATTTTTTATGGCTACACATTGGAACAGAATCTCACGGAGGCAAATTTTTTATTAAAGAACTTTCAAATTTTAGTAGTGTCCCACTTAAAGTTGTCAGAAATCTTTGATCTATAATAAAATTAGAGATAACAATTGAAAAAACAAGATTTTATTCTTAATTTTTAATAGATTGAAAAGGAAAGAACAGAATCACAGACATAGAAGAAAGGTGATTCTGGGGAGAAAATTAATGAGTTTGCACTCGGGTGTCAATTGTTGGAAAAAGTTAATCCTGACGAACTTGAGAAAATTCTTCTGGCCAGTTGGAGAGGACCATTGATCCTTGAGAATTATCGAAACACAAAGATCCTTGAGGATAAGCACAGGCTTGATGTGGTTGAAGAGATTGTGTGGGCGTGCTTAAAAATTTCGGTGGTAGAATGGACACATCCACATTTTTTAACAATTGCAGAAAGCATTTGTTGTATTTTCGAGGGTGAAAAAGTTGAAACCTATTGCGAGCCACCAATAGCACAGAAAGACAGTAAAACTGGTAAATCTATACCTGCATCTGGTAAAGTTCCCGATAAATTCAAAAACGAGTAGCCGAACGTTAGAAGGAGACCAGTCATTATCGTGGACTTTGGGTCCTCCAAGGAAGGAATCCACTAGTGGATGCTATTTTCACAAACTGGCCCATCCTCAAACAGCCAATTGCAAGCAGACTGATTGACATTGAGTTTATAGATTTGAAATTAACGGAATTCACCCTAACTGCGAAAAACTGGGACGATTTCTATTCAGCGGTGTTGGAGAATCGCCATTTGAAACACAAAGATCAGGTTGTCCTTGAATTATTGAACACGATTGCAAGGGATTCAGTTACACCAGGTACGTTAATCTGAGAGAAGAATTTTCTATGAGAATTATTATTAATTTTGAGTCGAAACTCATTATTGTCTCAATTTCCTTACAGATGGCCGAGTCCTTGCCCAGTTATCCCTTCTTCCCCATTTAGTTACACTGAAAGGAACGGTCAAGAAAGACGGTGAGAAAGAGTTCGATGCTTCGCGTGGTCGTTCTATTGCGGAAGTAAAAGAGAGCATCGTCGTCACAGTGCCAGTAAGGATCTTTTTTCACAACGAATTGGAATTTTCATTAGTAAAAAATATGAATCCTTGTTCGCGTTTATGGAGAATAATTTTAAAAATTGGTCTCTATATAGCCATTAACCTGCTTAAATCATTAATCAATGATTCGATTTCTTGGCAGATGGTCCACTAGTGAACGATTATTTTATGCATGCCAGTTATTTGTAAAATTAGATTATTTTACAAAGACTAAATGACGAATGCTACTTTAATAATTATATCTAATATGTTTTTACAATTCGCATTCAATGGTTCAAAGTGGATTTTGAATACGTTAATAAAAATAAAAATTAACCAATCAAATGTTTTATGGGATCACTGAAAGATAAAATAAAAAAGGCCAAATAAGTGACAAAATTCTCCAAAAAAGAATGAATAATTGTAAACTAACGTATTCAGGTTTTTTCTTGCCGATAATTATGACAATATTTGGTCCTTGATTGTAGCCAATACCTTTAATTGTATGCAACTCGAACGAGATTATTATTATTTTGCAAATGATTTATTCTCGTTAGAAGAATCTTCCCACTCGTTTCAAGCTTCAAAGTCTTTACTCATCTATTAAAGAAATGTTTGTGGCACGATTTCTTTCTATCCTATTCTATTAAAATCTTTAAATTTTCGTTCTGCTCTCGCTGGAAATGACCCTTTATTTAATAAATACGTTGGACTACGACCGTCACCCCGGTCACTCTGACCATCCTGTTGTCCATTGATGGCCATCGCCGAGTGATTATAGTTCATTTTTTGTAATTATTGAATTCGATTCCTTTTCTTCTAGGCCCCAGCTGAGATAACGGAAGTTCAAGTCAAGAGAATAGCAAACGTGGGACGAATCATCGTGCAGCCCTATGTGATTGTCGTTGCAGAAAACCCTCTAACACCCACACAATTTTATGTTTGTGTCGAAGATCACCTGTATCCTGTAAAATCAATGCTGGAAGCCATAGATATAGCATTCAAATTCTATCATGTGCTAGACGGCCACTACCTTTCAGTTTCTTATCACATATGGATGTTAATTCACAAAGGATTATTTGGTTTTAAAGTCAAAGGTGAGCGTCCTGTTCCAACTCTAACTGCTCTTCTATCAAAAATCAGAAATAAACTTCAGCCAGCAGTCAGCGAACCTGTGGTTTCTCCTGAGCAGAATTAGGCTCTAAGATCAGATGATCCTGTTCACTGATTTGTGATTTAATTCAATGATATTGAGGTGAATAATCCGATAGGAACTCATCGAATTATTCATAATTTTGGTGCAATGTACTTCACAATTATTGGGATTCCCGATGAATTTAAGGGTGTGCTAGAGAACATATTCTTACTCCAGTTACAAAATACGGAGGATTTTAAAGAAATTCCACATGAAGTCCTTTTTGCTAATATTATTCGACAATTGAAGGATTTAGAGACTCGTGGGATATTTATTGATTATGGAGAAGAGAAAATTCAAATTTTTTTCTCAGTATTATCCATAATAGGAGACAATCTGGGTCAACGCCAGATGTTAGGGTACAAATATTCATTCATAACGGAATATTGTTGTAGAATATCTATTACTCCGAAAAGAATGCGCGAGACTCAATTCACAGAAGACGAAACATTACTGACAGCAAATGATGATTACAAAAATGATATTGAAACAAAATCTCATAATGTGCTTCGTAAATGTGCATTTGATGAATTGGAATTTTATGATTCAGTGAAAAACACATCAGTTGATTCTATGCACGACTTATTGGAGGGTATTTGGCGTTACGTTTTTGGATTGATTTTATTCCAATTCATTCGCGTGGAAAAATTATTTTCCTTAGAACACTTCAACGAGCGCATCAAGTTTTTCCTTTACAAAAAAGACAGTAACATACCCCCACCAATGAAGGAATCAGCAATAAAAGATAAACATCTAACTCTTACAGCGTCAGAAATGAAAACTTTGTTGATTAACTTTGGTTTTTATATCGGTGATAAAATTCCAATCAATAATCCCCACTGGAAATTGTATTTCCTCTTAATAGAAATTACTACCATTAAAATAGTAGCTGACGATAAACATCTGTTTGGGAGGATTAAGTATATTTCTGTAACTAGTGATGACAGAATTTGGTTTATTTACCAAGAGACTGAAATGCTCACCTTGTCCAAACACTTATAAGGCTTCCAAGTTGAAGATACCTCCGTTTGGGGTTGTATCGCTCAATCAGATTTAATCTGTCACAACCCTCATTATAAACATATTTTACCTGATGGGAAATCATATATTAATTATTTTTAGATATACGTTATGTAAGCAGCGTTCTTATTTTCCTAGTCGTAATGTAAACTTGCATTCCTCCAAAGAGTTTTATTAAAGTTTGATTGATAAATATTAAATGGAAAGTGAAAAGATTATTTTAATTGTCATTTATAATATCCCCAATCATCGTATACTACATCTATTTAATCCTGAAAATAGGTCACGTGTGATCACATTCCAATTAAGGCATTAGAAAAACCAAAGAGATTCACCAAGAAATTTTATCGAACGCTCTATTCTTTTGTTACTAATTTATGATGAAATTATTACTTTCGGCGTTATTTTTTCAGAAGTATCTGATAAAACAAAAAAAAGAAATATCCTTTTAAAGACTATTTCTCTTCTACTTTTTATACTTCTAATTCTCAAATTTTTCCTACAGCAATTTTTCGACATCTTTTTTGTATGTTTTACAATTTTTCTCTGCATTTTTTTCTCATTGCGAAAATTTCCGAAGAAAATTTCCAGGAGTTGCACAATCGAAAAAAAAACAATTTCCAACATAATTTTGACAGATTGCGACTAGAATTGAGTAGATACGTTGAGATTTATTTGGATTTTTTGTTATACCTGACGCACTTCTGCAGTCACATTAGTAGTAATGCAATAGTCAAAGGGTATATTTCAAGGATTTAAGTTCTCAAATATTTCATATATTCAATAAGTTGTTGAACCTGAGCCCTAGTAGAAATTGATCGAAATTCCGCGGTATTTAGCCAAAATGCCTATACCTAAAACATTGAATGCCGCGCGCAACTTACGCGGCGACGTTTTTGCGCTACGATTTTTCTACTAGGGAGTACATAAAGAACACTTTTCGAGGAAGTGCGGAGGATAAGTTTATAGACATCTTCTGTCTTGGAATATACGTCTCCCCCATAGATTTTTTTTCCATGCATATAGTTATCATTGTACGACTGGCAGAAAAAAATCTCATTGCACCTGTATATATCTATTCTTTATTGAATGGAAAATATTCTAGAGAAAAAAAATCGATAGAATTCGATTTTTACATGAAAGTGATTCTATTGTGATATTTCCGCGGCTTAAAATTTTCTGCATTCTATTTTTCTTTTCTCTTTAAGGAAATTCAACAAAACAACTTGAACTCGAGGAAATTCTATAGCTTATTCCCCACCAATCAAATCTCGGCTAATGGAACCATGGGATTTGACATCACGTGATGCGTATGATATCGATAATTGGTCGGATATACCACGGCTGTTGCTAAGCAATAAACAAACGTTTTCCATAGAATTTTAACGCGAGGCAATTGAAGAAACATCCAAAAGTAGTCAAATTCTGAATAGAAAATGAACGCATCATGGCACGAAAATGTCCCAGCTCGCATTGATCAAGATTGAAATGGAGGGGAATAATCCGCCAAATACCCCTCGTGCTTGAATATTAAGAGGCCCCAAAGCACC
The DNA here is from genome assembly GCF_001412515.2 of Diachasma alloeum. Lineage (NCBI taxonomy): Eukaryota > Metazoa > Arthropoda > Insecta > Hymenoptera > Braconidae > Diachasma > Diachasma alloeum. The sequence goes on from NW_021681338.1 coordinate 31,363, forward strand.
CAGATTTTGAACATAATCTCAAACTGCCTCGAATCATTACAGGCAAAATAATTTTATAACCGTGATGAAACCTAATTATCGACCGACAATTATTACTCCCACATGTCGAAAATTGGGTTGCATCAAAACCAAAAAATTATTTTAGCTGTAATTAGTCGAGGCGATTTTGGTTATGTAACCGATGGAAGACGGGCCTTAATTGAGTATTTCCCGAAAGTTTCTTTGCTTAGAAACATGTGTGTGCAGTTTGGCACAAAATTCCTCGCGCAAACGCTCACGACTTTGATGCTGCTAAATTTCACCCGCATGTTACTAAGCAACGAAACTTTCAGGAAATACTCGATAATTTTCAAGAACTCGGGGTATTATAACTGAGAATTTTTCGATACTGGATTTCAGTCTCACAGCGCAGTATTCGTGATTCATTTGTCACAGAATTTAACATTGCACACTAGCTGTTACAAATTGTGTCTGGAAATAGCATAGTAGCTCCTCATTTGTTCTTAAGCAATCAAACATTTTTTCCTCGAATATTGGCTCCGCGTGGCCAAAATCCAGCCTCGAAGAAGTCTCCTCCGAATACCCCTCAACCATAAAAATTGATGGGATATTTCAATCAAGCTTCCCTGTACAAAAACGAGTCTATCACGTTTTGCAGAAAAGTCCTGCAAAACTTGACCCCTTTATTTCACTCACGTGATTACATTCCTTTTCGCCTTTTGCTACTGAATCATGCTCGCTTTTTCGATTTTATCCACTTACAAGGCACTAGGAGAGAAAAGATAGTAATTTTTGTCAGGAGGTTCACAAAGTATTTTCGGACGAATGTGGCTTTACAGTATAATTACATTTGTCAAAAAATCCTTTGTGGATCATGTGATGAACGTAATTTTTTGTTACAGGACCTGAAAACCGCGATCGAACCGACTGAAGGGAGATTAGAATCGCGGTTTATCGAGCCTTATGACAAAATAATTTTTATGCCACTCATGCCTGAAACCGGCTGGATTACACACTCGACGCTTCGCGTCTCGTGTCTAATTCAGTCGGTTTCAGGCTTGGTGACATAACATTTTTTTCAGTACTTGTTGGGAAATTTTCTCCTTAATGTGTGTGGTTACATCACTCGCCTTCGGCTCATGCTGTAAACCCCACACACGTTAAAGACGAAATTGCCCCACACGTGCTGAAATATACTATTAATATATATAAAATTTCGATCTTTTTCTCCGCTTTCCAACGAAACAATTTATAATTTTTTTTTAAACTATAATAAGCATTAAAAATTCAGAAAAGAACTAGAAAAAAAGTAAAAAGATGATATTGGTTTCCTCGGGCCGGGTTGATTTGGTGCAAAATTCTAGGACATCTCTTTTATTATACTTATTTTTCTATAAAGGGCCTCATGAAATCGTCAGTTCTTCTAAAGGGGGAAAATTCGAAAGAGAAGTTAATCATACTAATCTTTGAATATTAAACCGCAGTTCCATTTTGAAAATTTTAAGTGATTTTAGGAGTTATTGCCGATATCCCCCCACTTTTCTCGATTATTCGATATTCATTTGTAGGTTACATAATACATTTAACGTTCTTCAAATAATCGGGCATCTTTTCTAAGTTGAATCATATTTATTTTATGAGCGTCAAAGTAATGGTGAGAATTCGAGCTTTGGTGATGGAAATCGGATCTAGCGATTGAGTAATTGGAGTTTTTTTGTTACATTTTTGTTCATTCAGTTTTAAAATGGGAGAGCTGTTAATGGGGAATAGCCAGGGGATCATAAATATTACATCACTTCAGGTCATATACGAAACATAGGGGTAAAGATTTTCTTAAGTTGGACTTAACTATTCCATTTTTGAGTATAGTATTCGTCCATTTAGAATACAGCTATATAAATCTATCGGAAATATCTGTGATATAATTCCAAGCGAATAAGAGATCTCACTACCGTTGATGTTTTCTTTCAAATCGGTTTTACTTGACCAAATACTGGGAAAAGTTTCCGCAACTAAAAGCATATTCGCAATGAATAGTCTCTTTTTTTCCAAAATAGATAAGACATTCCGCCCAATCTCGTAAGGAAACTCAACAATTTCTTTGGTTTCTTTGGATACTTATGCATAGAAAAGACGATTTTGAGGGTAACAGAGATCCCGCGGTTAAATTATGTAGCAAAGTGGTTCACCAGGTCAAGTAGGAAATTTGTTTTTATCACACTGTCCGCAAAACATCGTTTCATGGACACTTTGTGTCAGTCAAACGGCGTTTACGGACATTATGAGGGAAAAGTGTGTTCGTCACTCGGCCGAAAATAACTTTTCTGACCGGTGTAATTGCGTTCGTCGGCTTTACTTTGGCCTGCAACCCTTCCACTCACCAAAAAATTTTTTTTCGGCCTCGTGAAGAAAATAACAATTTTTTCAGGAGAGCAGAAAAACGTAACGTTATATAGTCTTTAAAGTCTCTTTACGAGGAATTTTTATTTTGCTTTTAAAGGACTTAACCTGGTTGACCATTGCATAACAAAATTAATGACGCTTCATGTCACTGAAAGTTCTTCGTTCGAAATTCATTCAAATATACCCTGTCCAAAAATTAATATTGTTTGAATTTTAATATCTATATTTTCTGAAGCTCTGATAAACTTGTTGGAAGATGCACAATATTTCCAATCGAAATCATATTTTAGAATTGGTTGCTTATGCCGCAGAACCGAAAAAAAAAAAATTCCTAATATTTCTCACAGTCCTTGCATACTATGACATTAATACCGAATTAAGAAGCAAGTGATCATTAAAAATAATTATGCAATGAATGAAAGTTGTAATTATCAGGAAACGATGAAAAAACTATTTTCTAATCGTTTTTTGCTTCCGAATGGAAGCTTTGCAATCCTTGAATTTTTCGATTTTCTAATTTTGCCTGGAAATGATGTAGAATGGTCTGAAATGTAAAAATACGAAGTTTGGCGACAATGTCTGTCTGTCCCCCCCCCCCAACTTTTTGGAAATTAGGTTTTAGAAAATACAACACTGAGAGGGCTAAAAAAATTCAAAAAAATTTGAAATTTTGTCAGATTATAGGTCCTAACTAGGACTAACTCTGGGCACAGGATCAGCTCGATCGGTCCAGTAGTTTCTGAGAAAAAGCCATTTTTTTTGAATTTTTTTTTAAAATATCTCAAAAACTAATCGGCCGATTTTATTTTTTTTTTCAAAATGTTCGTCTCAACTCCCTCTATCTGGATCAATCGAAACCTATATAGCCGTTCCTGCAAAGTTTTTGAGATATTTCCACTTTTCTGTTTTTTTCCAAAAATCGTTGTACGCTCTCTAGCCTTCGCAAAAATGGAGATATCAACTTGAAATTTGGACAGGATCTCCGTCTTATGACAAGGACGGTTGGGATTGAAACTGGGCTGAATCGGCCCAGTGGTTTCGGAGATATCCCATTTTTTATGAAAATCGATTATGTGTCATATCTCGAAAAATAGTGGACCGATTTCACTTTTTTTTTTCAAAATATTCGCCTTGATGTCTCCTATCCAGCTCAATCAGAACCTATATAGCCGTACGTACAAAATTTTTGAGATATTTCTACTTTTCTTTTTTTTTCAAAAAATCGTTGTACGCTCTCTAGCCTTCGCAAAAATGGAGATATCAACTTGAAATTTGGACAGGATCTTCATCTTATGACAAGGACGGTTGGGATTGAAACTGGGCTGAATCGGCCCAGTGGTTCCGGAGATATTCCATTTTTTATGAAAATCGATTATGTGTCATATCTCGACAACTAGTGGACCGATTTCACTTTTTTTTTTCAAAATATTCACCTTGATGTCCCCTATCCAGATCAATCAGAATCTATATAGCCGTTCTTGCAAAGTTTTTGAGATATTTTCACTTTTCTGTTTTTTTCCAAAAATCGTTGTACGCTCTCTAGCCTTCGCAAAAATGGAGATATCAACTTCAAATTTGGACAAGATCTCCGTCTTATGACAAGGACGGTTGGGATTGAAACTGGGCTGAATCGGCCCAGCAGTTCCGGAGATATCCTATTTTTTATGAAAATCGATTATGTGTAATATCTCGAAAACTAGTGGACCGATTTCACTTTTTTTTTCAAAATATTCGCCTTGTTTTTTGCTTCCGACTGGAAGTATTGTAATGGTGCTGTTTTCACATTTTCTAATTTTGATTGGAAATGATGTAGAATGGTCTGAAACGTAAAAATACGAAGTTTGGCGACCATGCCTGTCGGTGTCAATGTCCATTGCCACCTTTGCGGTGGTCGATTTTTGGAAAATTGAAAATTTGGAAAAGATCTGAAATTTTGTCAAATTATAGACCTTAACGAGGACTAACTCTATGCAAAAGTTCAGCCCGATTAATGAAATAGTTTTTGAGAAAAAGCTATTCGTTTTTAAATCGTTTTTCGCTAATATCTTCGAAGCTAGTCAACCGATTTCAATTTTTTTTGTCAAAATATTCGTTTCGATGCCTTCTATCCGAATCAATCAAAACATATATACCCGTTCATACCAAGTTTTCGAGATATTTCCATTTTTCTGTTTTTTCATAAAAATCCTTGTAATTACTCTAGCTTGTACAAAAATTGAGATATCAACTTAAAATTTGGACAAACTCTTCCTCTCATAATAACAATCCTTCCTATTGACAATAAGCTCAATCGCATGGGTAGCTTCCGAGATATTCGACTTTCTCTGGAAACCTTTTATGTGCAATAGCTTAAAAACTATGCAGCCGATTTCAATTTTTTGTTCTCAAAATATTTGTTTCGATGCCTTCTATCCGAATCAATCAAAACATATATACCCGTTCATACAAAGTTTCCGAGATATTTCCATTTGTCTGTTTTTTCATCAGGAGGCAGTTATTTCCACTGACATTGTTGATATCTAATCTGAGCGGGTTTGGTATTTCCATTTTTTTCGTTCTTTTATGGTATTATTATTACAGATCCATTCGGAAGCTTACTACCAATGGGATTGGTAGAAATGAAAAAAAGAAAAAGAGTTATAACACATAAAGTAACGGTCAGATGGCTTCGGCCAAAAAAGCTCGAACCCCTGCTTGTTTTTGTTTACGATTTCCTTTTCAACTCTGTGGTATACCTTCGAATAATTTTGAAATGTGATTTTGACTGGAATCAATGGTTAAAGTTTTATTTTTGATTCTCATCATGAAGTTGAAGAGAAACAGAAAATAGATCATGATTTCTTTTTACCAATTAGATGAGACAAATTTTTATTACAACCTGTTTTGAATTTCTTATCAGATATTGTTAAAAACATGTTCAATTTGAATAATGAATTTTAAGTTGAAAATATTCAATGACGTGAAGCATCGTTAATTGGACAGTGGGATCTTTGTTATTAAAGAAATCTCCCGTTGATATTTATGAAGGATTCTTAGTCAAGTGGACCATCTATTTTCATCGTGTCCGTAAAATCTTCTGAGCCTTTCCTCCTTTTGTTTGTAATTTTTTATTTAGTCGTTATGAATTTTTTTAAATTTTTCATACGAATAGGAACCCAGATATAAGACAAGTAACTAATTTTTTAATTTCATTCACTTATAAATTATTGGTAGAGGAAAAATTATTCTTTAATTACACACACTTTCGAATTTTTCCAGCTTTCCAATGAAAATATTTTCAAATAAAAAAACTATTAAAAATGCGAAACAAAATTCTAAAAAACGGAAAAACATGATTTTGTTTTTTCGGCCCTTGTTATTTTTTTTAGAGAAATGCATCGTGAGATCGCCTATTCTTTACAGGGAAATAAAAAGCGAACTCGATCAGAACTTTTTGTTTATTCGACAACTTTCTGTACATTCGAGAAATGTTAAAAGGTTCAACTCATTGAGCTCTAAAATATATTTCAAAGTTAAGGAGTTATTGCCGATATCCCCCCACTTTTTATGTATTTTGCAAGTTTCTGGGAAACGGTTCATACGATTGATACGAAAATATATTCCGTTTCTAAGTTTTATCATTGATTTTTTGTATGGACGGGTATACATATTTTGATTGATCTAGATGGTGGCCACCGAGACAAGTATTTTGAAAAACAGTATCTTATGTTAATTAACAAATTTGGGATTCCTATTGGGACCGCTATTTACCGATCAGGGTTGCCACATGGGCACAATTCTGCCATTCCGGGCACTTTTTGCTCCTTGCTGCCCCAAAAGCCCCCCTTTCAGATCACGGGCACTTTTTCATTTCTAGGTCTCAGGATTTGGACGGTGACCTTATTTGCATGTTTTTTTTCTTTTTTTTTTTCATTTTTCCCATCAGGTGGCGCCAGAGGGAACGGTCGGTCCGAAATTAACAAATCTAATTATTTCCCCAACCCCAATTCCCAATCCGAGTGTTGGGTGTAAGCTAGCTATCGGCTGCCGGCCGGTACAAGCGAATATACGTATTACGCAACAGTCGTTCCGAACGTTTAGAGATATCCTTATATTAAAAAGCACCCATGAGAAAGTGTCATGGCGGTTAGCATGTAAAAACTGTCATGGCGGATCATGGCGGAATATATACATTTTCAGTTGATACATGTCACCGATAGATGGCAAAAACATCATGGATATGTTCAGCCGATAAATAATATGCACACACATGTTCAGTCGATAAAAAAGAAAAATTTGCAATTATAGATGGCGTCAAATACGCCTCCTGAGAAAGGTCGTTTCTCATCTCATGAAATGCATATCCTTATATAAAAAAAGCATGCATTGGAAACTGTCATGGCGGAGAGCATGTAAAAAGTGTCATGGCGGCGCATGAAGGATGCATTCTCATCATGAGAATGAGCAATGCGGCCGCGACGGCGCTGTTCAGGGAAGCGCGCGTAAATTACAAATCGGATTCTCTATGTGAAATGAAATATTGTTCGAATGATGATTGATAATTGGATAACTTGAAAGCCAAGAATGGAATGAAACAAGTGGGAAATTACGTTTATCGTCATATAGTATTGTTATTTTTGCTTATTGTTATATTTATCACACATGCAGTCACTCAAAAATATGTTTTGGGTGTTTGGGAAATTGCTTTTTTCTCCATAATATAGTATGGTTATTTTTGCTAATAAATTAGCAATACACTTCCGAATGGTCATTTTGCATATTATTTTCTTCTGTCGTACATAATTCATCGTTTGAAAATCCTCTTTTTTTTTCTATTCATAAAAGACACGAAGGGTAAAATTCGAATTGAAAAAAGTCGAACGCCGAAAGTCGAACTCAAAATAGCTCGAATGAGGACGAACTTCGGCGGGGACACCGACAGATGGCATTGAAAAAAAATGAGTACTATAAAGGGGAATCTTCATAAATAATTTCGCGAAAATGGGCGCTACTTTTGAAGAGCATTTCTAGCCTGAAATAAGAAACGAGCAAATAATTCGTAAAAATATTTTTTAGTTCTCATTCTCAGTCAATGTACACATTAATGTATTGGTTATGAAAGGAAATATTGTAAATTTACCGAAAAAAGGTATCATAAACAAAGTTGGAGAATCGCAAATTGAAAATAGTATGGAAATATCAAATGAAAATTTAAAAAAAAATAGAGAAATTTATTGATTTTTTGATACTCCAATTTGACAAAATTTTCGAATTTTAGAATCAATAGTTAAATTTATTTTTCATTGAATAGATAAAAATAATATCCAACTTCAATACAGTAGTGTCCAGTGTCTTCGGCATATAATCCACTCTCAAGTATTATCCAATAGTAAAATATAAGCAAGACAAAAGANGTATTTTTTATTGATAAATAAATTATGATTGTCTTAATCATTTTTTCAACTTTTTAAAGGTTGCATTTACTGACGTTTTCTTCAAACAAAGATTATTAGAATCAATAGTTAAATTTATTTTTCATTGAATAGATAAAAATAATATCCAACTTCAATACAGTAGTGTCCAGTGTCTTCGGCATATAATCCACTCTCAAGTATTATCCAATAGTAAAATATAAGCAAGACAAAAGAAAAAAAACAACAGTATCCAAATTCGAAATTTATATGTGAAAAAAAAATCTGTCTCATTTCGTAATAGCTGAGAATTAGAATGATCATATTTATGTCATTTGATCTGCATCATTATCATGAATTTATTTTAACTTTTGATTATTTATTTTGTGCTGAATATATGAGGTGTTGATATTAGAATTGCATTGATCATATGACTCACAAATTAAGTGAAATACCGAATGAGCTAGTTAGAAAAATTTATAAGTATTGACACCCACTTTTACTAGAGTATCAACAATCATTGAATTTCAGAAATTTACTCTCTGAATTACGTTCGAGAAAATAATTTTATGATTAAAATATTACTCCGTGATCATAGCAATTAGCAGATGAGTAATTCATTGCGATATGAAGAATTAACAACTAATAAATTGGAACATACCACTTTCATCATTCGCATTGCTTCTTGCAACGAGAACGATTACGAACAAGACATTAAATTTCTTTGGCATGAAATTAATGTTCAGTGAAATTCCGGAAGCGGAAAAATTAATAAATATTTAGGAAAAAATACTATTACAATGATCATCAATTTTTCACTTCGAGAGTGAAAAAATGGAAGCTATTAAATTGTTTACATAAAAAATAATCATGGTCGTAGTCTACTTCGGTAAGTTGACTTTCTATTTTCCACTCTCAAGATTTTTTAAATGTTCTCTAATAATTATGGGTAAATGGCAATTAAACTGTTGAAAAAAAAAAAAAAATTCATGCTCAGTTTAGTAGCAATCTTTAGAGGAGAAAAATTGATTTCAGTTTGCGAGGGAAAAGTTATGACATTTCAAATTTCACTGAAAATTCACTAGAAATCAACACTTTATAATAGCATGAAGATAAAAACTCTCAAGTTACATGAATTTTCAACCGCACAATATTTACATTAAAAAGTTGTATTAAGAATAAAAGGCTGTAACTTAACATTCCATGACAGCAAAGAACAAGAATTGGAATCTTTATGTAATTATTTATATGAATTTTCAATTCACAAAAAATGAAGGAGCAGAAGTCAAATTGTAATTTTAAGTTCGAATTTTGAATTTGAAAAATATTTTAAGAAATTNTCAAGCAATTTATTCTCTGAATTATGTTTGAGAGAAAGTTGAGAAATGAGTCACAATGAAAAAAAAAATTAATTGCTAATAAGTTGGGATATATTATTTTCTTCAGTAGTATCCCTTTTTGCAATGAGAATGTTTATGAACAATGAACATCATTGCCGCAATTGCGTGATGAAAATGAAAAGACAACCTTTCAGTTTGCCTGAGGTAATAATGCAAAGTCTAAATTATTGAAGCTAGAAATATGAAAATTTGAGGGCAGGTTCTATTCCTGATGTGAGCATTCATTGAGAGAATATTTTGAAAAATGAAGGGATGTGTTTCTTCATGAAATCCAGCTCTAGGAACTTCAAAAAAGTTTGCAGATTCCTTACAAAATCAANAATGCAAAGTCTAAATTATTGAAGCTAGAAATATGAAAATTTTAGGGCAGGTTTTATTCCTGATGTGAGCATTCATTGAGAGAATATTTTGAAAAATGAAGGGATGTGTTTCTGCATGAAATCCCGCTCTAGGAACTTCAAGAAAGTTTTCAGATTCCTTACAAAATCAGAGAACCATCGGTCTTTTCCGAACATAAAATAATTTAGGAGTTTTTCAAAGAATCAAAATATAAGGATTTCTGAAGAAACTTCAGGAAATCCAGCGGTTTTTCGGAAAGTAGAGAAAATTTTAGGTATTTCTCAAATATTTGTGAATTTTTGAGAAAAAACAATGGGAGAACAATCTATAAAAAATCACGCCGGAATTTTCCTAATAAAATTGATGAGAAGGAGGAACATGACCCCCNATGAAGGGATGTGTTTCTTCATGAAATCCAGCTCTAGGAACTTCAAAAAAGTTTGCAGATTCCTTACAAAATCAAAGAACCGTCGGTCTTTTCCGAACATAAAATAATTTAGGAGTTTTTCAAAGAATTCAAAATATAAGGATTTCTGAAGAAACTTCAGGAAATCCAGAAGTTTTTCGGAAAGTAGAGAAGATTTTAGGTATTTCTCAAATATTTGTGAATTTTTGAGAAAAAACAATGGGAGAACAATCTATAAAAAAACGCCGGAATTTTCCTAATAAAATTGATGAGGAGGAACATGACCCCCAACACTGCACTTTGATTGAAATGACAAAGCAAGAAATTACTTGAGAAACAGCTTGGTTTTTTTCAAAGATTTCAGCAAAAATTTTCAAGATTCTTTAAAAAAAATCACCAAAATTTTGAGATTTTAGGAAAAATTTTGAAAAAAAACAGTGAAAAAGATCACATGAGTGAAAAAGTAAAAATTGTGAAAAGCATCATGAAATGAGGCCAAGATAATCCAAATTAATGAATAATCATCAGACTTGGTCATATAATTTTTCAAAAAGAAAAATAATTGAATGCTTTCATAAAGTAGTAAAGGAGAACGAACGGGGAAACGAAGATTATAAAATTCTGGGATGCGAGCACTTTGATAACTATTGTTTTGCACTCTAAATAGAATTTCACGGAAATTCAGAATCAATCACGCATTGCAATATTGAAATCGAACAGGTGATGAACTGAAACGCATTCTTTCCATTGATTTCAATACTTAGCATAATAAAATCCTAATGAATCATTAATTTTGGGGAGAAATAGATGAAAGAAAACAGGAAAGGACATCAACGTCGCGCCCGCTTGCGGCCACGGCGGCGCTAGTCCTATATTAAAAAAGACATGGGTCACTTATCGAACATGGTGGATCTCATGGGGATAATCGATTATTTTGCATTCGATTTCGATTAGTCGAATAGAACCGGGCATCACATCAGCTGATTAGTACAAGGTTACGGAGAAATACCGCAAGATGGCAGTGTAAAAGATGATACCTCAATGTTTCAAGAAAATGCGCGCGAATTTAAAAGCGGACTTCTAGCCCCAAATAAGAAACAAACACCGTGCAAGCATAAAGTACATCAGAGCATGTTTCCTACACATGTATTTGATTATAATGAGTTGAATCAAAAGTTATTTGTCAGTGATAAATGCTAAGAACTGACAAACTAATTGGAGTGATTGATAATTAA
>NW_021681338.1:43888-45377 GCF_001412515.2 Diachasma alloeum
TAATTATGTAATATTATCTGAATCATTAATGTGAATTTCAGACTCTCAAAAAAAGATAGAGCAGAAGTCAAACAATCATTTAAAATTTTAATTTTTAATTTGGTGCTGAAAACATTAGGTGATGATATTTCAAGCGTGGAATTATACTGATGATATGAATAACAGATTAGTTGAATTAACGAGTGAACTAATTATGAAAATTTATAAGAGTGTTCACTAGAAATCTACTCTCTGGCTTACGTTCGAGAAGAAAGTGCATTATAATTATGATCGAACTTTTATTCAGTAAGTATAGCAATTAGCACATGAACAAGTCATTTATTGCAATATGAAAAATTAACAAAATTTGAAGCTAATAAATTATGAGAGATTATTGTCATCAGTTGCGTTGCTTTTTACAATTAGAATGATTATGAACAATGAATTGAAAAAAGGAATATTAAAACTGACAGGAAAAAGGGCAGAATGAAAGGGACATCAACACCCCGGCCGCAAGCGGCCGCTAGTTCATCAGAAAAGAATCCTCACGTAAGAATGTCATTCAAATTTTTCCCTGTCAGTAATAGCAAAACTCAAGTAGCTCCATCTAGCGGCACTTTTTGGTGTTAGCCGGCACTTTTTGGTCTTAACCGGCCCCTTTTCGGAGCTCCTTTTCATTTGGTGCTGCGGCCAGAGATAATAGGGGAGATTGCTCAGGCTGATGGGAACTGTTCAATCTGTTATGTCCTACCGATGTTACTAGGAGGACAGTAGCGCCGTTGATTTTATTTCAGCGCCAAAACTTGAATCTGGATCCGTTAGCCGCTAAACCTCTGAAGAGGACTCCATCGAAGACGACTCGTTGATAATCAGGATAATTGGATTAGGGTTAATTCGTTGAAATAAATCCAGTACACAAGTGCTTAGGAGAGCACATCAAAACTTTATTCCACTACTTCAACTTTTCTTCAACTTCACCGTGATAACATTAACTTTAGAAAACTCTATATTAATAACTTTGAACTCAAGAAAAACTAATTTGAAGAGAGAAGCTGGAGGTTCGCTATATCGAACAGCCACGGTGGGACTGACTTAATCTTAAACTTATTTCTAAGGGTTGGGTCCAACAACCCCCACTTAACGAAAAGTTGCGCACGCAAGCTTTTAACTGAAGCCAAGGCAAAAGTCAAGGCGCAAAAGAAAATAGGGAAAGGGAAAAAGGGGCAAAAGGAGCTGAGGAGAGCGTGTGACGTCACGTTCTGCGTCTTGGGAGGGTCTCAGGCCCTCAGCCTGGCAATACAATGAACAAAGGAGAGCACACGTGTTGGAATAGAGAAAATTTATGATACACAGAACGGAGATTTTATGACTCTAACTGTCATTCTGTTGAGTGAGTATTTTTCTTTCGAGATTTGGGTTTTCGGAAAATGTTTACGTGACGAATTTCAAGAGTTGTAAATAATTGAAACAAAGCTCAAGTGTTTGACATTTATGTTTTCTGTAACGGTTT
>NW_021681338.1:50053-50618 GCF_001412515.2 Diachasma alloeum
TGGCTTTTTCTATAGCCGGATTCGAAGTGCTATCAAAAGCCCCCTCAATATCCAGAAAGGCGCCTATGGCAAAACCCTTGACCGCCAGTTGTCCCTCAATCAGTCCCACCAGGTGATGTAAGGCGGTATTTGTTGATCTTCCCTCCCTGTGTGCATATTGACAGGGGGAGAGGGGTCTGTCAGCCAAGGGCCCGGCCTTGATGTGTCTATCCACCAGCCTCTCCAGGGTCTTCAGGATGAAGGATGTGAGGCTTATAGGACGGAAGTCTTTTGGTTTTATATAACCGGTTTTTCCCGGCTTGGGAATGAATACTATCCTAGTCTCATTCCACACACTAGGGACATGTTTCAGGGCTATACTAGCTCTGAGTATCTTGGTTAGGGGTCCCGTGATAGTCTCTATCCCTTCCTGTAATAGGGCTGGGTAGATCCCGTCTGGTCCCGGTGCCTTGAAGGGTTCAAAGGTTTTGATGGCCCACTTGACCCCCCAGGGCTGCACTACTTTATTTGCCAATGCCCAATCATGGGTTTCGTAGACATCCCTCCGATTTTGCATTGTTTCTTT
>NW_021681338.1:50849-51573 GCF_001412515.2 Diachasma alloeum
TTTTTGCCAGCCTAGAGGTCTCCGATTGACTCTCCACATTGCTTGTGAAAGCCCTCCAGCAGTCTTCTTTGGCTGCCTTTATTGCCTTGTTGTAATCTGCGAGCAAGCCTCTATAAGTTTTCTATGCGTCTTCCTTACGGGGGCACGCTCTCATGTTCTTAGCTTTGTTAAAAGCTTTTCTAGCTTTGCCCCTCAGCCCACCGAGCCTCTCTGACCACCAAGGAGTCTCAGTGGGCTGCCCTTTCGGGATAAGCTTGCAGTTTGTCTCGAAGGAGTCCATGATGGCCTGGTTTAGGGCAATCGAAGCCTCCTCCAGCTGCTTTTTGTTGTTAAATCTGAGGATGATATCCCTGAGATTGTCAGATAGACTCTCTCGGTAATTTCCCCAGTTTGTTCGTCTTGGGTTTCTCACCCATTCCGTTTCTTTCACTGTGTGGATGGACATTCTTATGGTTTGATGATCGGACCCTGAGAGGTCCTTTGAGACCCTCCAGTCCCCAATCATGTCTGCCATTCTATCCGTCCCTAGAGTGATATCTATGACCTCCTGTCGTCTCCGATTTATGACGGTAGGTTCTGACCCCCTATTAAGGATATATAGACCGGCCCCCATTATGAATTCCTGGAGGCTTTCCCCCCTGCCGTTGATGCCGGTGCTCCCCCATGCTACATGGAGCGAGTTGGCATCACAACCTAGCAGGAGTTCAAGTCTCCTTTCCTTCAC
>NW_021681339.1:0-300 GCF_001412515.2 Diachasma alloeum
CACTCGACGTCGGAAAGCCGTTCGGGGTTTCTCCGCGCTTTTGAACATTTATTCCTCCGTTCCTAACTGAGATAAAGAAATGACACCGATGTCATTTATTAAAAATATAATTATCAATCGGTAAGCTTTGGTTTCATTACTTCATCTCAATTAGGAAGAAGGAGAAATTAATTTTTGAATGAGAAGAACTTGTTCGGAGTTACAGCGCGCTTTGAAAATTCATTCCTCCTCTCCTAATAGAGATTAAGAAATGAAACCACTGTCATTTATTGAGAATATTATTCTCGATCGATAGATGTT
>NW_021681339.1:357-769 GCF_001412515.2 Diachasma alloeum
GGGGGGGGGGAGAAATGAATCTTCCAATCAGGGGAACCCCTCCGGACCCACTCGCCGGCGAGCCATTCGGGATTTCTCCACGCATTCGAAAATTCATTCCTCCGCTCCTACTTGAGATTAAGGAATGAAACCGTTGTCATTTATTGAGAATTTAATTCTCGATCGATCGGCATCGGCTTCAATCCTTCATCTCAATTAGGGTGGGAGAAATGAATTTTCCAATCGGGGGAGTCCCTCCGAGCTCACTCGACGTCGGAGAGCCGTTCGGGGTTTCTCCGCGCTTTTGAAAATTCATTCCTCCGCTCCTAACGGAGATTAAGAAATGAAACCGATGTCATTTATTAAAAATACAATGGTCGATCGGTAGGCTTTGGTTTCATTTCTACATCTCAATTAGGGAGGGGAGAAATTA
>NW_021681339.1:2527-6581 GCF_001412515.2 Diachasma alloeum
TTTTTTTTTTTATTAAAGATCTAGTTGTATAGAAATTCAAATAAATGATCCTCTTTCGCTCAAGACTTCATAATTCCTTCTCTCCCTCTCCTTTATGATCAACTAATTTACAAATTAAGACAATAAGAAGTTGTATGAACGAAAATGGGATAATCAAGCGGATGAGTGAATGCAAAGGAGGTTTCATGTTGGATTTAAGATTGGGAATGCATCCCTGTTATCGACTGTTTCCATGGTAATAGATGGAAATTTCTTTACCCACAGAGACGGCCTCTCGATTAGTTCATGCGCGCCACCGCTATGAAACTCTGATCGAACAGTTCCCATAAGCCTGAGCAATCTCCCCTATTATCTCTGATCGCGTCGAGAATAAGGGCCGTGGTTTCATATCATTTCCGCAGTTACCGACATAGCTGAGATCGGGATAAAGCTTCACTCTTTTACCGCATAGTGAGAGGGCGTAAAATCGCCACTGAAGAAAAAATACCCCCCATGCGGACCTTATAGTTTTGATTTTTTTATTTCCACCATAAAATTCAAGTGAGAAAGAAAAACGACCGGGAATTGGGAAAAATTTAGAAAATTTTCGATTGAAAACTAGGTTTTAAATTTTTTTAGGCATTTTCGAATGTTAGGCTAGAACAAAAAATTCCGACAGTGATTTCTATGACTGTGAGGGTTTTTTTCCACAACTGCCTTCACCGAATTTCACTGTAGAATATCCCCTTCGTGAAATGAAGTTGGCATGGGGCCGTCCATAAATTGCGTAAGGCGATTTTTACCCATTTTTGACCCTCCCCCCCGCCCCCCACGAAAGACATCGTAAGATTCAGTGAACTCCTCCCCCCAAGATCTTACGTAAGATCAGGGATGGATCGTTCACTGAAAATCAGGGTTTCCTACGGTACATAGTAAAATTCTGATGATTCATATGTAGATGGTGACAAGGGCCACAAGGGTCATGTCTGTCGAGGGTCAAACGTCGCGACCGTCATACCCGACGAGAGTCAAATGATGCTAGAATCTCACCTCGTCGAGGTGATGCCTTGCGAGGGTCAAATGAAGCAAGGACAATCTCAGGGGCAGGAAAATTACCTATGAGATTAATAATTAATTATTATTAATTATTAATCTCATGGGAAGAAAATTACCTCGAGTAAATTACAGAATTTTTTACGTTTGTGACATCCGTCGAAATATTTTGATTTCAGTTTTTCTTTAAACAAATTATTAATTTTTTTTTCTCAAGTAACTAAATATTACTTTCCCTCGCGCCGGGTTTATTTTATTGAAAAGGCCCAAAGGCCAGCTGCAAGTCGTAAATTTGTAGTCAACATTTTCCAAGCGGATTTTTCTCCGAAAAATCCGTCGTAAAAATAATAGACTTGGGTCAGGGTTTTGTCGTGCTGAAGGCATCTCAAGTGCACGCCCAGTCTATCTCTCTCATTTACTTTTGTCTCTCAATTTTCCGACGTGACTTGTACAATGAACAAGAGTATTGGGGAATTCAAAGTGTCCCTTATCTTAGCGTGGGGTCTGTTTTCTTTCAAGGCCCAGACCCTCGTAAAACCGAATTTGAGTTCCCGTCCCCTTGTAAATTTTATGGGGGTTCTATAAGTTTCTCTTCGTAACGGGAAGTCATAAATTTATTTTGACAATTTTCAAATGTTTTTAAAAATATTCTTTTAATTTAATAATTTCGATGTAGAATAATTGCAAATTTTACGACAATCATTTTGATATAAGATACTTTTCATTAGGACTAATCTAACTCATACTTTCGAATTATTTTTCAATTCGAAAGAATATTTCATCGAAATTTAATTCAATATCTCGTTACGAATTGAACCCTCTTCAATTCTTTTATAGGAAACTATTTCATTTATTTTCCTTTATTAGTTAGAATATTTTCCATTCACGGGTTAAATAAATTTTAAAACCCTTTCATTCATTTTCAATTTGAGAGAATTATACTTTCTTTATTGTCCTTTAGAAGATTAATTTAGAGGGATTTATTTTTCAATTGAATTCGGAATTCAAACTCAAATAATTATTTTTCTTTTATTTCTTATAAACGAGAATGGCGTAATAAAGACTAATTAATTTAAAAATAAGTAATTTTAATTATTCCGAAATAATGTTCGGAAAGATAATCATATTTAGGATTATTTAAATAATAATCCCTAGTTAATATTTTAAATTGTTTAATTTTATTTTTTTAAATAAATGAGATTGTAGAGGGAGGAAATGGGACCTCCCGAAACAATTCTCATTGGTAGTCGAGGGTTGGAAAAGTCCGCGCACACTCTCGACATCTCAATGTAGAGGGGTCGGAGTTAACCCTGAAACATTGAGAGCGGAGTGCAAGGAGGGAAAGATTTGGGCCCAAGGTCATCGACCATTGGTCCCCTAATTTTTCCCTCCATGTATCTGAGGACACACCCTCAGGCTGAGGGAACAAAACTACTTGCGCGTCGTTTTGTTCCTCAGTTCCACCGTAACTCTTAAAGTTTATCACAAGTTTTTCAAGACTTGTTTTTGGTCCTTCGTGACATTTTTTCCTTTTTTTTTATTATCAGTCCTTCGTGACAATTCTTTCGATTTTCATTTAGTCCTTCGAGACTTTTCCTTTGTAAATTTTGGTAACCGTCTGGTAACTGTCGAGTGTTAGGTTTATGTGAAATCATTGTGATTTTAAAAAAACTAATTAGTTTACGCGGCAATAAGTTAAGCAGTGAAATTTGTGTAACCATTGGATTTAGCAGAGATTCAACATTTGTAAGTCTCTCTCTCTTTCAAATTTTTTTTTCAGTGTATTTTTTTTGTTTTTAAAATATAGACTCTCAGGAGTCATTTTTAAACTAAAATTGTGTTCGCATTTTTATTCTTTTATCCAGTGGGGTTTCTATACTTTGGGGGATATTCGAAATCGATTTTAGTAATAATTCTAGCTAAAGTGACCTATCCGGTCTTGAACAGCTAATCGTATTAAAAGTTCATGTCATTTTGTTCAATTTTGACGTGACACGTGTAAAAAATTGAGTAAATTACCTGATAAGTGACACATTGCGCCATCTACTGGGATTCTGAGAAACTTAGCGTTTTTCTCAAAACTTGTTGGCACAAGGGTCAAATTTTATAAGGGTCAAACATTACAAGAGTAAAATTTGACGAGGGTCAAACGTTATGGGGCTCACAAGGTGATGGTCAAATTTTCGCGAGAGTCACAAGGGGATCGTTAAATTTTCAAGAGGGTCAAACCTCACGAGAGTTACGAGAGTCACAAGGGAATAATTAAATTTCACCACAGTTAAATGTCCCCATGGTCCATTCTACGGGGTCCAACGTCACAAGGGAATGAGCAAATCGCACGAGGGTCAAACGTTGCGAGGGTAATAAGGGTCAGAAAGGAATACAGTGAAGTTTAATGGCCCCCTCTGACTCTTGTGACGTTTGACCGCCGTGAAATTTGAGCATCCCCTTGGGACCCTCGTGACATTTGAATCTCGCGAAATTTGACCATCCCCTTGTAACCCATGTGACTCTCGTGAAATTTGGCCATCTCTTTGTTAATCGTGAGGTTATATGAGACATTTACATTTTTTACATTTATTACGCCCTGTAGGTAAATTACCAATTTTTTGCATCATTACGTAAGAACCTCCCTTTAGTCCAAGATGCCCAACCCTGCTCAGGGGTCATACGACCGCAAGGGTCAACCAGAAAAAGCATGCAGGATAGTCACAAGGGTCAAATGATCATAAAGGTCAACTACCGATGTGGTCTTGATGATTGACATTTTTTCATTTTTCAATTAAAACACTCGAGAACACCGCATATAGTCAATAAAATAATATTGATATAAACTGAACAATATAAAAACAGCAATATAAAAGATATCAACTACTAGTTATTGTGGGAAGTATCTTGTGGAAAATACAATAATGATTGTTGTCGTGTAGTTTTCGAACTTCGGTTAGTAAAAATTACCTTTTCGAAAAAAGGCGAACTGAAGGAAAATTCAAAAAAAAATCGTACGTAAGATTCTTGAGGA
>NW_021681339.1:6673-12400 GCF_001412515.2 Diachasma alloeum
CCCCCCCCCCCCCAACGTCTTACGTAATTTATGGACGGCCCCCATTGATAGAGATATTTTTTTTACATTCGAATATGAAATACAACTGAATTTCAATTATCCCCGAAAATATTAACTATTAAACAAATGTAAAATTAGTACTTCCACTTACTTGGCATCAGGAAGATAAAGAATGCCCAATCCAAAGCCAGTTAGTACTGCTGGACATATCCAGGCTGCTGTATGGTACCACAATGGCCGTCCAGGTCGCTCTCCAAGTAATAGTTTCATGTCAATTGCGTAACATAAAGTCCAGATCCATGTCACCATGTAAAAGTACTGACTCCAGGCCTGCAAACTAATGGATAGTCATTTCACTCTTCTGAATCATTGGATTAAAGGGTTTTCATGGGGTCGTTTAACACTCACGGAGGACACGGCACAAAAAACTACGCTAGATGTATCGCTCTCCCCCGGCATTATTGTTTTGTAATTCAACCATAAGGCAGATCTGATGAAAACACCTGCAAAAATCACATTTTGTAATTCCGTTCTTACAATGAGAAAAATAGGTAACGCAAAAAATGTTCGTCTTTTCAACTCGGACAACTTTTACATTCAACATTTTTTCCAAAACTTGCAATGGCGATTAATTCTCATTATTTTGAGGTATGTAAGAATTGAACGGAAATATTAAGCGTACACAAATGTTATTCTCTCTGAGATTGACAACTTTTATCTCAGAAAATATCAGAGTTACATGGAATTATCAAGTAAAACAAGCAGCGAGCACATGATAGTGAGCATGTCACTGAGTGATGTTTTAATGCTTTCTTCACCACCAATAAATTGATGGTATGCTTCCGAATGATTTCAACATAATGAGTTTTTTTCACTCTCGAATATTTCTCCCCATTTTTGTAATTTGTGGCTTCCTAGCCCCCCCCCCCCTCCGACCAAACTCTCTCCAACCTCCTATATCCCATTTGTTAAAGGTTTGAGGAAAACCTAAGTTGAGGAAAAACCTGACCAGATAAAGACGTCCCTCCCGAAATTCCTAAATTACTTTCCGAAATTACTTTCAAATCCTTAACTGTTTATAATTACTCTTTTTTTCAATTTTTAGTTCTTTTTTCATGATGGTCGTTCACTTTGTTATTAATTTCATTTTTTGTTCACTTTTATATCCAAATTTTTTCACTTTATCCTAACAATTTCGATATTGCGATTTTTTGTTCCCACCGTCAAATGGGCATGTGCGGAGAAAGAAATACCATAAAAATCACTGTGTTAGCATGGTAAAATGGGTTAATTTTGATGGATCCGGAAAATTTCACGTGCCAGTACTGAAATTTTTGCTGTGCTGCAAGAATTTTTCGCAAATTTAGCACGAAAGATTATTGTATTCTCGTTGATGGCACGTGAATTTTTTCTGGTCCGTCAAAATCAATCCATTTGCACCTTCTAAATTATCCAGGGCTCTGAAAAAATGCTCCAACCAAACTCCTACACCAATAATCACAATAAAGCCTCACCGAAAGATGCAAACAGGTCAGCAACCGCCAGCCAAATGATGATTTCCGTCCCCCTCGATCCAGAAAACGTCTGCCACCGATGCTGATACGGCGTCTCTTCCCTCGGCAATATCTACAATTTCATCAATGATAATTAATCGTTCAATTAACACTAATTGATTTTCATCAAAACAACAAGCCACCAAAGTGAAGAGAAATACACGTGAAAGGAATGAAACATAAAATTCCAAACCATTTTGGAGAGAATTCAATTCAGAATTTTTATGTTGCATAAATAGTTTTTTTATTTTAATAGAAGAATTTGATAGAAAAAGACAACAATACATTTTGATGCTTCTATAAAACTTATTCTGTTAGCATGTTTTTCAAGTGTTTTGTCCTGTTTTTAATGAAAGGCAGAGGAGAATACAACTGAAGGGTTTGGAGAATTTCTGTAAAAAAAGCAAATAGAATAAATTTTGTTAGAATGAGAATGTGTAGTTTTTTTCCCACTGAATCTGTTTTTAAAATATTTTTTTATGCTGAAGAAAAAAGTCATAAAAAATGCTCAATTTCACAGAAATGTGTTGAATAAAAAAAAAAGAAAAAAAAATAATATTGAAAAAATAGAATTATTGCCTAGTAAGTGCGCTAAGTATTCTGTGAACATTCTTTATTCTTGCAGAGCCAAAATCATAAATACCTGGTAAATAGCACCGAGTATTCCCATAGCCGAAGATAATATACAAACCGTATTATATACATCTGGATTGAATTCCTGCATGATAACAACAGACATATCCGTTTTATTATTATGACGACAGCAGAAAGTTTGTATCGTAGGATCAGCCATATTGGATATTTAAATATAAATGAATACCACGAGGTTCCCACAGACAATTCAATGATATAAACTACTTTAATTGCCTCGAGAGTATCAGACTCAATTGATAAGGCACGTGAGAAATGCGACGGGAGGGAGCTACGGAAGGATGAGAAATGATAAGAAGTTTATCGGGTACTGTATTGGGAACGATTTTAAAGACTTGGAATAATTCCCCACCGAATGTATTTGGTTTCTTGGCTGAATGATGAATGGTGAACTTGCGACTGAAGATTCTCGGGGAACATGGACATCTCTATGGTGCAGTCCGTGGGTTAATGTAGGGGGATTATGGAAACCTGAGTCGGCCTTGAAGCCGCATAAACTCGAGATTGATTTCGTTTCAATGTCAGTTTTTACTTTTTGGGAGGGGGATTTTTTGCAGTTTTTTTTTCATTGTTGGGTGCGGGGGATTTTCAGTGCATCTGTTTGGATACTGATGATGAAGGTTAATCTGTAGAAGACAGCTTTGGATTTCAACGGAGGAACATTTTTTACACTACATATTTCGTTCTATTTTTCAATTTATGAGATATTGAGAGTTATGGAAAATGGAAAATGATGGATTTTTTAGAGGATACCTTTCGGGGAAATGGGGAAAAAATTTGCAAGGAAAAAGTGTTTTATTTTCAGAAAGGAATCTTTTTTTTTGTTTTTCAATATGTTGAATATTTTATGACCTACTACTCGTAATTGAATAAGGAAAGGTGGGCCAATGTGGAACGCTTATTGTCATCGACAATAATTGTTCTGCCCTTTTTTTATAGCAAAATTCTAACGAAGATATATTCTATAAAGAAAACCAATACATTCTCGTTTTCCTATACAATTGTAAAGCTTATGGGTTAAATATTTAACCGAAGTTGCAACCGGCTATCTGTCCTATTTCTACAGAAATTCCTTAGTATGGGAGCACGTCTAAATATTTTCCGTCAAAAAAACTTCGTCATAAAACTCGGTTTTTTGAACTTTTGCGATTACAACGTTTGTCATAAAAAACTCTTTCAAAAACAACTTCTGTACAAATAACTTTGTTCAAAACCCGAATATTTTTTTGTGTTTTTCGGTTTTTATCTCTACTAGCACCGCCGCGGCCGCAAGCGGCCGCGACGTTGATGCCCTTTCATTATGCTTTTTCTCAATCTTTCCTTGTGTTTCTTTGAAAAATTAATGATTTATCATAGTCTTATTAAACTGAATATTAAGATTAATAGACACAATGATTATCGGGTCATCACCTGTTTAATTTCAATATTTCAATGAGTGATTCAATGATTCTTAATTTTTGTGCTCACTGAATGAAGNGAAAATCTTGAGAAATAATAGAAAGTCGACTTTTCAGAGTAGACTAATGAATTGGATGAGTGAAAAAATCGCATTTTCCGCCAGACCACGACCTTTCTTTATAAAAATAATTCCATAATAATCCAATTTTCTGGCCGTTTATCCAATATTTTTGGAAGTTTGCTCAAAAATAATGATTCATCATAGTCTTATTAAACTGAGTATTAAGATTAATGGACACAATGCTTATCGGGTCATCACCTGTTTAATTTCAATATTTCAATGAGTGATTCAATGATTCTTAATTTTTGTGCTCACTGAATGAAGTTCTATGATTATAATAAAAATTCTATTCAGAGTACGAAGCAATAATTATTGAAGTTCACACAACCCAGAATTGTTTAGTGTTCGCCACCCCTTTTGTTCTCCTTTACACCTTTACCAAAGCATTTAATTATTTTTGCTGGAAACATTATATGACAGATTCTGATGCTCCTTCGCTAATTCGGAGTATTTTCTCGTCATTCATGATCTTTTTCACAATTTTATTCGACGATGCCATGAACTTGAAACTTTGATAGATCATCTGAATTTTTGTCAAATCCTCCATGAAGTCCCGAAATTCTTGTGAATTTTGCTTGAAAAACTTGGAAATTTTGGTGAAATTATATTCTCCGATTTTTCAAATTATGTTTTTCTTTCCCATTTGAATCAATCAGAGGGCAGTAGTTGGTGTCACGTGACCTCTACACATCAATTTCATTTGGAAAATTCCACCTTTTCCTATCAATTGTTCTCCCATGGTTTATTCAAAAATTCTCTAATATTTGTGAGATACCGAAAATTTTCTCTAATTTTCGAAAGACTCCTGGATTTTTTCGGGTTTTTTTAGAAAATCTCATAATTGTTGTAAATTCTCTGGAAAACTTCCGAATCATTTTACATTCAGAAAAAACCGACAATTCTCTGATTTTTGAGGGAACCTGTCAACTTCCTTAAAGTTCTTATAATTCATCCCCTATTCATCCTATTAAAGGTGGATTTTAGAAAGAATTTGAAACACATCCTCTTTTATTTCTAAAAATCTTCTCTTAATAAGCACGCCTTAGAAATAGGATCCGTTCTAAAATGTTCATATTCCTATCGGTCTTAACAGTTTCAGCTTTGCATTATTATTTCAGTCAGGCTGAAAGGCTCCTTTTTCATATTCGCTAGCGCCGATACCCTTTCATTATGGCTTTTTTTATTTTTCCTTGTGTCTCTTTCAACAATTAATGATTCATTATCGTCTTATTATACTGAGTGTTAAGGTTAATGAAAATAATGTTTGTCGTTTGATTGCCTGTTTAATGTCAATATTTCAATAAGTGATTCACTAATTTTGAATTTCTGTGTTCTATGAATGACGTTCGAACTATAATTATAATCAAAATTCGACTCAGAGTACAAAACAATAATTAGTAAATTTCTCTCAACTCAGAATTTTTCAATCTTCGCCGCCCCCTTTATTCCCTTTCACAACTTGATAATAGCATTCAATTATTTTTCTACCAAAAATCATAAGACCGATTCTAATACTCTTTGGCTAATTCGAAGTATCTTCTCATTCATGATCTTTGTCACAATTTTATTAGGTGCTATATTACTTGAAACTTGAATCATTAATCATCTGAAATTTTTTCAAATTCTCCATAAAATTCCGAAATTCTTGTGAATTAACAAAAAAATGTTTGTGAAATTGTTGAGAAAATCCGAGGAAATTTTCGAATTTTAAAAAATTATGTTCCTTCTCATTTCCATCAATCAGAGTGCAGTTGTTGGAAGCTCGGGACTCCTTCACATCAGTTTTATTTGGAAAATTCCACCTTTTCCTACCAATTGTTCTCTCATTGTTTATTCAAAAATTCTTTAATATTTGAGAGATACTCAAAATTTCCACCGATTTTCGAAGAATTCAGTTTTCTCAAATTGTTTCAGAAAACCTCATAATTGTTTTAAATTCTCCGGAAAACTGCCGAATCATCTTACATCCGGAAAAAACTGGCTCCCTCTGAATATCGTCATTTC
>NW_021681339.1:12677-16715 GCF_001412515.2 Diachasma alloeum
TTGGTAGACAAATACACTTGATAAAACTTTTATGGAAAACTTTAAGAAAAACTAATCGAAGAGAGAAGCTGGAACAGTTGTCGGAACAACAGCCACGATGGGACTGTCTGTAACTTAAACTAAAAATCTAAGGGTTGGGTCCATACACCCCCACTAGACCAAAAATTGCGCGCGCAATCTTGGCCCGGACTAAAGGGAAGAGGGGTAACTTAAAAGAGAAATCGGGAAGCGAAAGAGGGAGAAAGGGGAGCGTGTGACGTCAACAGTATTCCCTCTTGAGGGGTCTCAGGCCCTTCAGCTCCGCGATACAATGAACAAAGGAGAACTCAACACTCAACACGTGTGGAACACGTGAATCAGAGAGACTTTCTAAATATCTCAGAACCGAGACTTAACAATTTTACGACCGTAACCGTCGAGTTTATTTTCTCTCTATATTTCAGAATTTCAAGAAAAGTATTGTTTTGAGGAATTTTGGAGAGCTGTAAATTTACGAAGTAAACTCAAGTACTTGACATTTATTATTTCCGGCAACGGTTTTTCTCACGCCTGCGAAGTTGTTTTTCGTCCCCTGTTCATTGTCCTTTCATTCTCGACTTTTCTCAGTATTTAAAGATTTTACGTTATTTAATTAATTTTTTATATTAATTTCAATATCGCGGACAAAGATGGCTGATCATTGCTACCAACCACAAAATCAGCGTCAAGACATCACAACAGAGATAATAGGGGAGTTGCTCAGGCTTATGGGAACTGTTCGATCACAGTTGCATAGCGGTGGCGCGCATAAACTAATCGAGAGGCCGTCTCTGTGGGTAAAGAAATTTTCATCTATTACCATGGAAACAGTCGATAACAGGGATGCGTTCCCAATCTTAAATCCAACATGAAACCTCCTTTGCATTCACTCATCCGCTTGATTATCCCATTTTCGTTCATACAACTTCTTATTGTCTTAATTTGTAAATTAGTTGATCATAAAGGAGAGGGAGAGAAGGAATTATGAAGTCTTGAGCGAAAGAGGATCATTTATTTGAATTTCTATACAACTAGATCTTTAATAAAAAAAAAAATACGAGCAATTCATCTTATTCACATTTATTACATATTTTGTCAATGATACAAAGGTAATGAATGAATTTCAAATTATTTTGATGAGAAATATATTCAATATTTGTGAGAGATTATATCTCAACAAATCTCATACACATAATGGGATTAAATCAATAATAATAGATTAACGAATGAGACTTTTCGCAGATTATTGCGAGATTTAAATGAATGGTTTGCATTCTTCAGTGACCATAAAAAATTGTCTCCAATCGACAATATCTCCCGATGGAATGGAACGATGTGAATGAATCAATTGATACTTAAGTATCAATTTGAATCTTTAAAAAATTAATCGAGAGTGAAAAAAAATCAGGGAATTTAACTCTGCCATTATGGAGTTTTTGACGAGTGAAGTTTATTCACTGTACTCTGACATTTCTCTATTGTCTGTATTTACCGAGAAAAAAAAACGTTGTTCCTAGGAATCGATGTGTCTTTTTTAGGCAGCTGCATTTCTGAAATGCAATGAGCAAGCAATGTTAAAATTAAGTCATTTTGTAAAAAATTTCTAGTGACATGATCCTGAAAATCAAAGGAAAGTCTTGAAATCAGGAATGATGTCTGTAAGTTTCAGTAATATTTTCGCAGAAATTCCGGGAACTTATTGGGAATTTTTATAGCGTTGCCGTAATACGGAAATTTCAAGGAATTTCGTCATTGCAAATTAAAAATTTCTATAAATTTCAGTCCAATTATATGTGTACGTCCACGTGAAAAGGGCCCACTTTGTCGCATCTAATTTCCGAGATATTCACGTTTTTCTCTCCTCTCCATTTATCCCAAAGTTAAATTGATTTTTTGATCTTCTATACGGACGTCACACGGAGAAAAATAAATCGGTAAAAGTCTTGTGATCGCAAGGAGTTTCCCGAAGATCCCCATTTTTCATGCACGAAGAACAATGAAGCTTTTTGGAATCTTCGGGAAATTCTATTCTATCCTACTCAAGTAGGAGCGGAGGAATGAATTTTCAAAAGTGCGGACTAACCGGAGGGGCTCCTCCGATAGGGAAATTCATTTCTCCCCCGCCCTAATTACGATGAAAGAATGAAAGCAATATCTATCGATGGAGAATTATATTCTCAATAAATTACAGCGGTTTCATTGCTTAATCTTTATTAGGAGAGGAGGAATGAATTTTCAAAGCGTGCAGTAACTCCGGACAAGTTCTTCTCATTCAAAAATCAATTTCTCGCCTCCCTAATTGAGATGAAGGAATGAAACCAAAGCTTACCGATTGAGAATTATATTTTTATTAAATGACATCGGTGTCATTTCTTAATCTCAGATAGGAACGGAGGAATAAATTTTCAAAAGCGCGGAGAAACCTCGAACGGTGAGCCCGGAGGGGCTCCCCCGATTGGAAAATTCATTTCTCCCCCCCCCCCTAATTGAGAGAAGGGAATGAAACCGACGCCGATCGATCGAGAATTAAATTCTCAATGAATGACAGCGGTTTTATTCCTTAATCTCACGTAGGAGCGGAGGAATGAATTTTCAAAAGCGCGGAGAAACCCCGAACGGATCTCCGACTAGTCCAATGAATGTCGGTCTAACATACGAATTTTTGCGATACAGGCTCCATTTTTTATGGAATTTGTGATTTGGGCGTATGAAACTAATGGCGGATATTTAAGGTTCCCCAAGTTTGTGCGGGGGTTGAAAAAGCCAAAAAACTACCCCTGAAAACAGTTTTTTCGAAATAACTCGTGAATAACGCGCTGTGCGTCCAAAAACGTACTACACAAAGTTGTAGAGATCAAAATTCTACACAAAAAATGTTGAGGGCACTTTACCCCTATTCGCAACCGTTCATCCCCCAGAGCCGCGTGAAGATCAGATGGGAAAAAAAAATGTTTTCCATTAAAAAAATTGAAGTTGATGAATTTTTTTTTTTTTGTAATTCGGAATATCAGTTTTTTTTTTTCAATAGCTTGTTTATTTATTCAGAGCGAATCTAATATATGTTGCTATTTATATCTTGACATTGAATCAATGAATTTCTTTTTTTTTTCCATATTTTTTATTAGAAAATTTACCACAAATTTTGTCTTGATCGTACCCGCGAATCTCCTATGGATTCAAAGTTGAACGCAATTTTCTAGCTTCAATCCCTAAATCCGGCACGAGCTTTTGTGCGAGAGAGAAGTCTCCGTCTCACCACCACTCCCTACAGTATTGTTTAGACTATTTGCGCATGCGCGCACGGGCCTGTGGATCGTCACGGACTGGATGCGAGAAAAAGAATCATTTGAGGTTTTCCGTCAGCCGTTCGCTCTCTCTCCAATCATCTCTCTCTCTCTCTCTCTGTCGGATGACAAAAAAGGCTGTTTGACGGAGAACTAAATTACCTATCAATTAACCCTCTTTCATCCTTAATCTCTGTAACAAAAAAATAAAAACTGCCATGAAAGTCATGGGCCAGTGAGAAAAATAATAGTTTCGCGGCGCACAGTGACTCCCGGTAATTAAAAATTTACCTCTCCCCTCCTAATTGAGATTAAGGGATGAAAAAAAGACATCTCGGCGGAGAATGAAATTCTCCATTAATTAACCCTCTTTCATCCCTTAAACTTTGTAACAAGAAATATAAACTCCCATGAAACTCAGGGGCCAGCAAGAAAAATGATTCTTTGGCAGCGCACACCGACTTTTCAGTATTCGCCTGCGAATTAAAAATTCACCTCTCCCCTCCTAATTGAGATTAAGGGATGACAAACGGGCAATTCGACGGAGAATTAAATTCCCTATCAATGAACCTTCTTTCATCCCGTAATCTCTGTAACAAAAAAATATAAACTGCCATGAAACTCAGGGGCCAGTAAGAAAAATAATTTTGTCGCGGCGCCACTGACTTTTCACCATTCGCCCGGTATTTTAAAAATTAATCTCTCCCCTCCTAATTGAGATTAAGGGATGAAAAAA
>NW_021681339.1:20058-20339 GCF_001412515.2 Diachasma alloeum
AGATTAAGGGATGAAAGAGGGTTAATTGATAGGTAATTTAGTTCTCCGTCAAACAGCCTTTTTTTCATCCGAGAGAGAGAGAGAGAGAGTGATTGGGAGGGAGAGCGAACGGCTGACGAAAAACCTCAAATGATTCTTTTTCTCGCATCCAGTCCGTGACGATCCACAGGCCCGTGCGCGCATGCGCAAATAGTCCGAACAATACTGTAGGGAGTGGGGGTGAAACGGAGACCTCTCTCGCACAATAGGTTCTCATTCACGGCGCCGGATTTAGGGATTGA
>NW_021681340.1:0-24284 GCF_001412515.2 Diachasma alloeum
GTTCAGATGTACATGTACTTCTGAAACACCCTGTATATATACATTTTGCACGCAATTACAACTGGCCTCCGCTGCATCAAACAGACGTAGTCGCCTCCGATTTTTGAAAATTTTTCGGTCCCCCGCTCGAAAAACATACTCCTTCCGGGTTAAATCCCTCTGGGTTTTAACATCGCAAAATGTGTGTGGTGTGCGTGGCGTCCTGAACTTCAGAATTGTGGAATCGCCCATTTCAAAAAGTTGGGTTAAACCCAGAGGTACCTGGTCGCCTCCGATTTGACGCATATATATATATATCATATCATATATATATATGAAAAAAAACTGGGTTTTTTCCTTGAAATTCTTCGTTTTTAATTCAAGCGTTTCTCAAAATGCAACCAGTCAAATAGAACGCTTTTTACCTTGTGCGAATCGTCTTGCAGTAAGCGAAATCCCTGATTCTTTTGACTTGGCCTCTAATTAATTATTTTTATTTTTCGAATTCTTAACCATTCTCCACAGACTGAAAGATCCATTTTTACCGAGCGTGAATACTTTTGTATAATACGATACGCTCATGCATATAATTGTTTTCTGATCCTATTTGAATTCCTATATATAGAATTTTGATATATTCGAAAGTCATCAACTCAGAAATTTTTATTGGCAATTTTTTGAAGAGAGATACTAAGTTTATCGCAACCTCTCTTCCTCCCATTAGAAATGACCATATCTCTGCACTTTTTATACAGAAACCCTTGTTGTCATTCAATGAACCTCATAAACCTACAACTTCTTGAATAATACAACCCGTCCTAAGATAAATATCTTCTCTACCCACCCGAGGCGATATTTTTTCCCTTTTTTGTTTTTTATTTTCTTTGCCTCTAAATATTATGAAAACTACAGAACTGTGTGAAGTGCTCTATAAACATGTGACTCAACCTGCATGAACAGCGATACTACCAGTAAATATCAGGATTGAAATCCCTTCGAACGAGACTTACAGGTATGTTCATTTGATTTACAATTAAATTTTAAAACAAAATATTTATTTTTCTTCGAATGATAACAGTTTTCAGTTTCATGAGGACAATGATTTGAATTAGGTTACGGAGATATGCGAGGAAGAAGAAGACACTTTTGTAACTATTTCAACAACATTAGTGATATCTTCAAAATAAAAAATTAAACCAAATGCTTTTATAAAAATATCTATCAAGTCAACATTTTTACAAAAATTTTACATGCGAACATTGTGTTCGGCTGTTCCTGAAGGAAAATTCATCCATCTCACCAAAAAACACAATCACCATAGAAAATAAAAAAAAAAATTGAATGGAAACAAATTAAGTCTAAAATGTGAATAAAGAGTCGGTAAAAACAATGAATCTGGAGTAGAATTGTTTGTTTTCCTTTAGTTAACAATTGAAAGGATGTTCTATCTTGTGAAAAAACAAATGAGTTGAATTGAAAAGCAAACCTTCCTCATGATATGAAAATAATTCTGTGCTTATTTTGAAAAAAAGAGTGAAATCTCCAAAAAAAAGAAACAAATGTTTTTGTAAAAAAACTGCGCCAAGGAAAAGTTTTGTTTGGTTTTTACTGGAAAGTTGAAATTTTTGAAAAATGCAAAGAAATAAAAACGAAAGCTATTGGGTTATGTGTAGGAATACTCAATAAAAACACATTAGTTTTATTCTTCAAAGTGAAACTCTTTAATGATCGCACGCAGAAGGTATATCTTTCTCCAACGAAGTCTCTAGGACGACTAACTAAAAGTCATGAGAGTTTTCACTCTCTAGACCCATTTGACAAAAGGCCCTTGTTTCAATTTTCTTCAGCCTCTCCTTTGTGACTCACCATGAGGACTGTTTTTCTTCACGTCTCTATTTTCTAAGAAAAGCCATAAATGTCACCCTGAGTGTTTGGGTGGAAAAGAGAAAATGTTTAACTAAACTAAGAAATTAATTTTTGTATTCAGGCATGAATTCCAACATGCCCCCTCAAAAATTAATCTATTAACCTTAACTAGTTTTATCATATAAAATGTGTACATCAAAAAAAAATATTACTGAATTGAGATACACCTTCTTTATGCCTTCTGGGAATACTGTGTATAGCGCTACAAACTGATCAGGTGAAAAACCCAGGGAAAAACCTGATCGCCCTATACAAGTCATATATATCAACTTATCATCTAAATACATTGTTTTAAACTATGTCACTTTAAACATAAATTCTTCCTGAATTCCAAAAACCCTGCCGATGGGAGTGACTTCGTTAATCCATCTGCTAATTGCTTCCCTGTTGGAATATAAACCAATTTGATTACATTCTTTGCAACTTGTTCTCGAGAGAAATGATATTTTATGTCAATATGCTTGGATCTCTTGTGGCTTGACGGATTACTGGCAATACTAATACATCCGGTATTATCTTCATAAATTATAATTGGTTGATTAATTTCAATATTTATACTAATTGCAAGTGATTTGAGCCATAATGCTTCCCTCACTGCTTCGAATAAAGCCATATACTCTGCTTCAGTGGATGAAGCTGCAACAGAGGTTTGCCTTCTTGTATTCCAGCATATTGTACATTGTTCGAATAGTTTGAATAAGTATCCTGTGGTACTCTTTCTATCCGAACTATCATTTCCTCCCCAATTGGAATCAACATACCCTGTCAAAATGTCATTGTAATTACTTCTTTCATAGACCAATTGCAAATCTTTTGACCCTTTTAAATAACGCAAAACTCTCTTGAGGCATTTCCAAAGAACCTCATTATTATTATTCATGTATCGACTCAATATATTAACAACAATACTCAAATCTGGTCGAGTACAAACCATCAAGTACATTAAACATCCAATGACACTTCGACAAGGTGCATTACAATTCTCTTCAGAATTCAAACCTTCATAATCAACATTACTCTCCATAGGAGTATTCACTTGATTACAATCATGCATATTAAATTTAGTTAATATTGCTTCAATATAACTACTCTGATCAAGAGTTATTTTATCATCAGACCTTGTAATTCTAATTCCCAGAAAAAGCTTGATCTCGTTCAGATCTACCATTTTAAAACGCTCCATCAAATATCCCTTCAGACTGTTCATTGTTTCTTGCTCTTTCGTGACTAACACCAGATCATCGACATACAAGACTGCATAAATATTTCGTGTTATGTCACCTTTATCCAAAATATAAATACATTTATCAACTGGAGAATTCTGGAATCCTTTTTCAACGAGAGCTTTATCAAATTCTTCAAACCAGCACCTGGCTGCTTGCTTCAATCCATACAACGATTTATTTAATTTACAAACATAATTTTGATCATTTTCAATACCCTCGGGAACATTCATATATATTTCTTCTTTTAAATTGCCATTCAGGAATGCAGTTTTAACATCCATGTGATGAATTAATAAATTGAATTGATTAGCAAAAGCAATAATAAATCGAAAACTTGCAATTCGTGCTACTGGGGCAAATGTCTCATTATAATCGATTAAATATTTTTGACTGAATCCCTTAGCTACGAGACGAGCTTTATATTTGACGGGATTCCCATGTTCATCATGCTTGATTGCGAATACCCATTTACAACCAACAATATTTTTGTTTTCAGGTCTTGGCACTAAACTCCATGTGTTGTTTGCCAATAAGGAATTAATTTCATCCTGAATCGCGTGTTCCCATTTTTCTTTATCGTCTCTATTTTTAATTTCATGATAAAGGGTAGGGATATCATTAATGATGGATTGAGCATTCATGAAACAGTCTTCCGGTATATTCTTTTCATCATAAGAAATATGTGGCCGTTTTTTCAATCGGTCACTTCTTCTCGGTTCTGAAGTCATTCGTTTCAAATTATCTTTCTTTACCAAACTATCGAGGCTATTATCATTACTTGATTCACCTCCAATTGTCATTTCTGATTTGTCATTATTAGATTGATCATTATTTCTTACTGATTTTGAACTATTGTCAGAAAGATCAGTTTTACTGTGCTGAGACGCTTTTGTTGATTTAGAGAAACTATTAAAATCATCAATATTCACTGGAGTTTCACTTACAACTCCTTCAGGCATTCTTTCAGCCCTATTAGGCACTTTTTCAGCCTCATCAAATTCATCAATATTGCAATTATCTGATTTCTCAATATCAGATTTTGCTGGAGGTTTTATTTTAACTCCTTTCGGCATTCTTTCAGCCTCAGGGGGCACTATTTCAGCTCCACTATGCCCTATTCCAGGCCTTGACTGCAAAAATTTAGTTTCATCTACAATAACGTCTCGCACTACAGAATATTTTTCTGTTTCAACATCAAACACACGATAACCATTCGGTTCATATCCCATCAGTATTCCTTTCCACGATTTTTCATCGAATTTACCTTTACTGATTTTATCATGCACATAAACAGTGGAACCGAATATTCTCAAATATTTAATCTGTGGCTTCTTATTATGCCACATTTCAAATGGTGTTTTGTTTTCTTTTATAGCTTTCGTGGGTGTTCTATTTATCAAATACGTGGCTGTAAGAACAGCATCACCCCAAAAAATCTTTTCTAAACAAGCACCAGATATAAGTGTCCGAGCCTTCTCCGTTATTGTCCGATTCATCCTCTCGGCTACGCCATTTAATTGCGGAGTTCTCGGTACCGTTAAGTGAAAACTAATTCCTCTCTCCCGACAAAAATTTTTCATATCATTTGACAAATATTCTCTCCCATTATCGGAGTATAAATTTACTATTTTCAAATTGAAATGAGCTTCGCTTTTAGTAACAAAGTCTCGAAAAACCAAAAATAAATCTGATTTTTGTGTCATCAAATATGTAACACAATAATGCGTGTACTGATCAATAAATGTCGCGAAATAGTTTTTATTGTCAACTGTCGGAGGAGTAATCGGCCCACAAATATCTGTATGTACAATGAATAACGGTCTGTCTATATGAGACTTATCTTTAGCCTTATTGAATGGCAACCGCGCTTGTTTTCCTTTAATGCAAGGCTCACACAAATCATCATTTGGTGTGATTTGTTTAATCAACTCTATGTCATCAATCATTTCTTTGTTTTTCAATTCTAAAAATTTATTTCTACCAATATGTCCCAAGCGTTGATGCCAAACTTCATAATTAATTTTATTATTAGATGCTTGATTAGCTAACTTTACCCTTTGAGAGATAACCGCAAACTCGAGAGCGGTCAATCCATTGACGGATTGACTTTCCATGATCACTTGATCATCTTTTAAAATTCCTACCTTTTCTGGTCCAAAAATTACCGTAAATCCAGCCTTACGCATTTTCGGAACAGAGAGTAGATTGTGGGGTAAATCAGGCGAGTACAGGACATCCTTAAGTTCTCCCTGGAAACCTTTGTTGCTTGTCACCCGCAGCGTACCCCTTTTTGTTGCCGTGATGAAAACACCCTTCTTTGCAACAGTAATTTGTGTTGGGATCTCCAGGTCTTCAAAATCTGTCACCAGGTCTAAACGATTTATGATGTGGTCTGTGGCCCCAGAGTCGAGGAGAAAAACAATTTTTTTCTGTGTTTCCTCAAATGCCACATGTTCAAGAGCCATAAAAGCGAAACTCGATTTGAAGACGTTTGAAGCCGAGGGCTGCTCGACCTGCATTATTTGTGCAGTGTTTTTATTTTGCCTGTTTTTAGTGTATTCTTGTTGTCTTTTGTGATGAATACAATCTTTAATTTGATGCCCTGGCCTTCCACAATGATAACACTTGATTCCAATCGATTTATTTTGTCCTTTGAATTTATTCGGTCTTTTGGGTTTTTGTCGAAAATGCTTTTGATTTTTCTTATCACTTTCATTTCTGACACTTGCATTTTGGGCTTGAGCTTGAAGAATTTTACTACTGGTATCTCGACTTTCATTTGTTAATTTTACTTCTTGATCCAGCAGTCGTGTTTTAACAAATTCCAAGCTCAATGCATCCTCTGATAAAGTCTCTATTGCCGTAACTACACCATCGTATGCATTTGGCATTGTCAATAACAAATGTGCGATCTTGTCCATCTCTTCTAATTTAGCACCGGCTGTGATTAATTCACTAATCAAGTCATCAAAATTCACAAAATGTTTCAACAGGGTTGTCTCGCCCTCCAGTTTCAGTGCAAGTAACTTCTTTCTCAGTGCAAGTTGAGTCGCAAGGCTTTTCCTCAAATATAATTTGTCCAATTTTTCAAAAATGTCTCTTGCCTTGGTTTCATTTGTGACAAAACCCAAAAATGAATCACTTAAATAATTAACAATCACACTTGTGGCAGTACTGTCCAATTTCTTCCACTCTGCAGTTACATAATTAGGAACTGGTTCACTAATCACTTTTATTACACCGAGTTCAGTGAGTAAAGCATAAATCCTGAATCTCCAAACATTATATTTTTCACCATCGAACAACTTAATGTTTCTCCTATCGCTTTTCAACGACGTAGACATTTTAATTCACTTTTTAATAACTCAAAATAAGAAAAACTTGACCATAATAGAAAGAAATTAACTACTATAAAACGCGGAGTATCCTGGGCCCATAACCTATTGGATTATGTGTAGGAATACTCAATAAAAACACATTAGTTTTATTCTTCAAAGTAAAACTCTTTAATGATCGCACGCAGAAGGTATATCTTTCTCCAACGAAGTCTCTAGGACGACTAACTAAAAGTCATGAGAGTTTTCACTCTCTGGACCCATTTGACAAAAGGCCCTTGTTTCAATTTTCTTCAGCCTCTCCTTTGTGACTCACCATGAGGACTGTTTTTCTTCACGTCTCTATTTTCTAAGAAAAGCCATAAATGTCACCCTGAGTGTTTGGGTGGAAAAGAGAAAATGTTTAACTAAACTAAGAAATTAATTTTTGTATTCAGGCATGAATTCCAACAAAAGCTAAGTCAGGAATATCACATAAATGGTTATAGTTCACAATCAGATTTCTATAAGGAAAATGGATCTCAATAATAAAAGGATTTTTTTTAAATTCTCCATAAAATAAAAAATCAGTAGGGGCAGGACCAACGTTCTTGGCGCAGATTTTTTCTACTCACTGTCTATATGAATCTAATCGTCCATCTGCTGATCCGCGTCCAGGACGTTGGTCCTGCTCCTACACTGATAGAAAAGGTGGAACGATTTAGTTGCACCAAACGAGGATTCTTGACTGTTACCGCGATTCGTTAATAGTTAACGAATCGTGGTAATAGTTAAAAAGTCTCGTTTGGTTCGACTAAACCGTTCTATCAGTGTACTGATTTTTTAATTTATGGAGAATTTTTTAAGAATCCTTCTTTTATTGAGATCCACTTTGTTAATAGAAATCGGATTGTGTACTATACCCATTTATTTGACATTCCTGACTTGGCATCCGTTTTTATTCTTTGTATTTTTCAAAAATTTCAACTTTCCAGTAAAAACCAAACAAAACTTTTTCTTGACGCAGTTTTTTTATAAAAACATTTGTTTTTATTTTTTAAGGAGATTTATTTGTAGAAAACTTGATTGAAGTGTTGGTCGTTCGCTTTGCTCGCTCCCATTGCGGGTGGGTTGAAATTCGATTGATTTGTTGGTTACTCGCGGGTGGGTTGAAGTGGGTGTAAAACACAAATTTTTTACATTTCCATCCGGATGACAAGAAAACGGTTGAGACGATTCGGCTCAAAATCCAATCGAAATGGAATTACATGTGGATGCATCGACCGTACTAAGAAAAAATCAAAACCCATCATTATTCTCGGTAAAATTGTTGCATTGTCAAAGAAAACTCACTTTTTTCGATTTTGTCACAAGTTTTATGCAAATAACTAACGAACCGCTGAAACGATAGCCTAATCAGTTCTAAGCTACATTAACATTAAGTTCTAAGCTACATCGATTGAAAAAAAAATTTTTGAATGGGTTGAGACGAGTGGAGAAATCGTAGAAATTCCACATTCGATTTTCGGGGTCATTACAATAAGTTCCTCCCGTCGGGTCGGGAAGTTAAAAATATGGCATAATCGCAGTGAAATTCATCGAATCTGATTCATAAAAATCTGAAATATCGGCAGATAATAGCAATGATTGAAATTAACTTTTTCGCATAGTTTCAGCCCAATGGATCCATTAGTTCCTGAGATATAACAACTTCTTCAAATTTCATTTTTCCTCGAAATCTCAGAAACTATTGCACCCATCTCACTTTTTTGTATTTCAAAATGTTCGTCTCAATAGCCTCTATCCAAATCAATCAAAATATCTGTACTCATTTATACGAAGTGTTCGAGATATTGACGTTTCCCCATGTTTTTGAAAAAATCGCGTGCGCACGATAACTTAAGATAAAATGGAGATAGTAAGTTGAAATTTGGTATGATTATATCTATCATAATGTTGAAAATTCGTATTTTTGATGGACGCAACCGGTCGAGCAGTTTTGGAGATATTTAACCTTTTGTATAAATCTATTTCATCAAAAGGTTTAAAAATCTCTCTGTACGATTCCCTGTACAACGGAGTTGCGGTTGTATGCCTATCACAGGGATAGGAAATTATTATGGATCTATTCGGAAGATTACTACCAATCGAATTGATAGAAGTAAAACAACGAAAGAGACTAATAACGCAAAAAGTAACGGTCACATGTCTTCTCTCGGCCCTACTAGAATTTATGTACGGCATGCCGGATCTAACCTCCGCCGAATTCGGCGCGAGTCTCGTTTTTCGTTAGGCATGCCGAACAGGGTATACCCCATCTGACTCTCATAAGGCCCAGATAAGGCCAACCGAACCCAACTTAGACGAATTGGGAGAATATTTTTCTCATCATAGACCCACCCTTCAATTTGTTTATTGGTCAATCGGCCATTAGGATTGGACATCCCTCTCATTTGCCTATGATAATTGCCTTGCTTTTTTCTCCTGATCAACCCCTATTGTCATTTGATACTCATAGTTATTTTCTTTATAGATCTCTTTTGATCCCCGAGATTATTTCTTTCAACCCTTTTGGTTGACCCTTATAATCATTTGACTCTCGAATAAGGTGTTCCCGGGCTTTCTGCTTGACCCTAGAACTAGTGGTCACTGATAAAATCCTAGCCGATTGCCGAATGTCTACCGAATCTCTGCCGAAGGTGCGAGGGGGAGGGGGGTGGAAGGGGAGGGGATGAATTTATAATTGTTATTATGATATCAAACTATTAAAACGTCAAAAAACATAATGAAAGTATGTATATGCAGGCGCCCGTGGTTCATATAGACAGTACGAATTTCATAAAACACGAATAGCGCGGTAGTCTAGTCGGCTAAGGCGTAGGATTAGTAATCGATAGGTCTCGAGTTCGAAACCAGTCAGACAGAATATTTTAGGTTAAAAAAAATCGGTTCTTCAGCGATGAATACGTTGGGGGGTCAATAGTGATGAATAATAGATGACCAAATTTGATTGCAAATAATTATTTTCTTTTTTTTACATTATTGGGGATTATCACGGATGGCCGAATCATCCATGCATACATATATTTGCAATTCTTGAACCGGTGTCATTCAAAAATTTTCGGAACAATTTTGAGAGTGAGCATTGAATTAGGAATAATTGATGATAAATTACCAATAAAATTGATAATAATTTTAATTGGCTTCTATGATTCGGCCTGGATACGGCAACCATGATCCGGCCCGGACGTTCAAAGTGCGTAACGTTTTTCGTCCGGGCCGGACTCGGTTGACCACACCAGCACCGAACATCAGGCTCGGCATGCCAAATGAGGGCCGAAGGGTTTGCCGAGTCAAATTTCCAGTAGGGGGATAAGCTCGAACCCCCGCTGATTTATTCTTTCCGAATGGAAGCATTGAAATTGTTCAATTTTTAGATTTTCCAATTTTCTTGGCAAATGGTGTAGAATGGACTGAAACCTCAAAACACGAAGTTCGACCAACGAGTGTGCATGTGCGGGTATGTACCTAGTGGTCATCTTTTAAAAAATCAAAGAATTAAACGACTAAAGTCATTCTAAAAAATCTCAAATTTCATCAATTAGAATATGTGACGGAATTTTTAAGAATTCCGCCATCTGTACTTCTGAGAACGATGAAATTTGTAAGGGTGAGTAGAGAAATATTGCGAGAGTCGCGAATATTGCACCCCTAACCGAGGGAGATGCATTACCATTCCCCTCCCCCTCGGCAAGACCTTCCAGATCATCAGGATCTCCAACGACATCAGGACGTCCAGACGTTCCCAGACGACCAGCGGATCCCGATGGTTAAAATTCATTGAAACTTAAATAAATAATAAAATAAACCCCCGCGAAAACGCGTTAAAAACAGATATAAATTATTAAAAAATAAATAAAATCCATTCGGTTCAGCTCTTTATAATTTGCTAATTTTCATTACGGTTTGGGGAAGAATTACGGATTTAATAAAAAGGAATTTTTGATTTAAAAAGAATATTTTCGGTTGTCGTTAACAATTCCTCGTGAACCCCCCGATTGAGACCGGTAGAATCCACCGAGGTTCGTGGTCGATCTCGGGATCTCGTGGAGATGTTTGTAGATGAGCACAAAGGTTGAACTGAAATGCTCACGCTCCCTAGCTCTGACATTTTGCTGACATGGAGTTGCTGGAGTCATCTAGTGAGGTTGGCAGGTCACACAGGCAGGTTTAGTCCACTGGCCTGGGTGAATCGCCATGGACTATTACGGCTTTTCTTTTGTTACGGTTTTGGATTTTGATGACTTCCAGCATCTTCCGGGAGAGTGCCATTTGCGACATCCGCACTTCCTCGGGGAAGAAAATAAAATCACGAGAAGTAAAGGCGAACATCAGCCTATTTTTTAATAAATTCCGTTCAGTTCCGAGTTAAATAGTTCAAAGAAAAATTAATAATCATTATTCTTCTTGAATTTGAACCGGGATTCCCGCGCTCCCCTTTCCATCGATCGTGAAATTGATTCCGGGCGACGAGCCAGATGGCGCTCGATGCGCCCGGAAATCAGCTGCGCATCACCGGCCGGTTGGAACAAGTACTGTCGGACTGAGGAGATTGTAGCCCTGAGTGTCAGAGCTGGGAGACAAGGATTGTAATGGAGATTGGGAAAAATGGTCGTAAATATGAGGACCACAATCTCCTGAGTTCAACCATAGTTGGATTCACGCAGCCACCGAGTAAACACCCCACAGTGCTGAGGCCCAGTTTTACACCCCTTTTCCTACGCGAGGAGCTACCCCGGGGACATCATATGGAGGGAAAAATGGTGAGTATGCCTCCCTTACCCCGAGCACCTGTCTTCCCCGATAGTAGTGCTTTTCCCCAGTGAAAAACCCCGGAGGAAATGAGGCACATGTGCTCCTCTTACGAGTGACGCCATAGTGTCTTCTCCTGAAAAGTTAACCGGTGGAGAACAATTAATGCACCTCCAGCGTGCATAATTCGTTCCTACTAGGTTCCGTGAACCTCCCCATGAGTTTTGGTGAAGTGATAATAGTGGAAAGTTCTCCAAACGAACTAATAGTGCACACATGCACCCCATGTGTCCTGGGTGTTGCTGTGGTGCATAGACTCGTATTCAAGGGTTATCCGATGCCCCGAGAGCCTCACACGAGTACTTAGAGGACAAAACCCTTGATTTTTCCCCTTGTGACTCGCCCTAGGACCCTTGTGAGAGTCCTCTAGGTGCCTAGATGAACCTCAAGCTCGCCAATTCGTGGTGGAAGCGGAGAGATCCTGGCCCAGAGCGTGGACATCGCCCCAGTTACCCACCCTCGCGAAAATCTCTCTCTCTCTCTCTCTCTAACCGTTTTTCTTTCACTCACTCTCGGGAAATAGTTATTTTATTTTAAAGTCTCGGCTTTTGGGAAAGATTTTGAGTCCATTTAATAATAAAATACCGTTGATATTTTAATTCTTGCTCGAATTCTCTCTTCTTTTTTTTCCAAGTATATCATTAGAGTACGTGGGTTTCTTATTCAGATTTTCCCTCCATTGGATTACTTCTCGCCACAGGTCCATTTCGCGACTCTTTTCTAAGACCGAGCGACTGATTCCATCCCGCTCTCCGAATTTTCTTTCGATCTAGCTAGGCATGATTCCGCAACCTCTCCCTCTGATTTTCCCAATCCTAGGTATTTTTTTTTGTGTTTTTTCGTTTCGTTTCTTTACGTCGACAGTTGCGGTTTTGTTGATTCCGCGTTACCAAAAATCGGCTGGTGCCCAACGACAGTTTCTCGCAGGAGTAGCTGGAATCTTTAAGGATTTGGTTTTGGAGGAGTTTGGGCAGGTTGGAGCGGAAGAGGCCGAAGGTAACGAGTTCCGGCTGTGCTGATTGGATTTTTTGGTTCGGCATTGAAAAATTCGTGTTACTTCTTAGGGTTATGGTAAATAAACGTCACAAATATATATGCCGGTTCATACAAAGTTTTTAAGATATTTACATATTTCTGTTTTTCATTCAAAAATTCTGGCATGCACTTTTGAAAGAATCGAGATGTTATCTTGAAATTTGGCATTAAATTTCCTTATATCTTTCCAACGGTTTCTATTGAAAATGAGCTAAGTTGGATGATTAATTCCGGAAATATTAAAGTTTATATGTAAATCTATCTCATTCAATGTCTTGAAAACTAAGCAAACGATTTGATTTTTAGCCCATAAGAACCCATCGAACAATCAAAATGGAGCAATTCAGAAGCCTGGCATCAATTTATTAACAGCAAAAAAGGATAAACACACTTGTGAGTAGAAAATCTCCAGTACATGCTCACAGTCTCCTACTTGTTTTTTAAAGTCATTTAAATTGCGAAATTTAATTGTAATAGATTTTATTTCCTAAAAGTTGGCAGTCATGTAATAGAATGAATTGCACAAAACGAACAATAAAATTCCGGAGTATAATTTTTATACCCCTCCCAAAATTCCAATAAAGTTATTCCAGCAGCGCCAATATCGATTGTTTATCCGAATGCTTGTCAATCTTCCTCGACAAAAAATCTGAACTTAAAATTCACATGATAACGTTGCGGTATTCAGAGATGGTTAGTGGGGTAATGAGACGATTAAACTCAAGTATCATGGAAGCGTTACTATATACGTTTTTCGCAACACGACACTCTTACCCATCGCCTGACCACAAACCATTTGTCGCCAGCTATATCCTCCAAACATCTACGCTTGCAAAAGAAATTATGTATTTTTGATGAATTCATCTTTTGTGGGATAAAACGAGCTACAACACCTTCTGGTTTATATTTTTTCCTGATTTGTAATCAATACAAAAAAATTGGATTTCGATCAAACGTAATTCTTACAAATATAAGTAAAACTCCTTCCAAGGGCCATTATGCGGTCATGCGATGCAGTTTAGTTACTCCAAAATGAAGAAAAACTCTAATTTACACTTAATGCCAATATTTCGAGTGCTAAATGCACTCCTCTTCAGGGCAATTTATTCATTCTATAAAAAGAAAATAATATCACAATTTTACATTACAAAATCTTCCAAATACTATTGTGTTTCATAAACCTGTATTTTTCTTATATGATAACATACTTAACAATCTTTCCTCCTCGCTAAAATCCCATCATAACTACTGAAGGGCCCCAAGTCAACATGACTTGCCCCTTCCTAACCTATAAAAATATCACAATTGTAAATTAGCTGGCCTCATTGATCTATAGGCAATGAAAGTATTTAAATTCTCCAATTCAATGTGCTCTGCTAGATAAAGTTAACAA
Source organism: Diachasma alloeum (assembly GCF_001412515.2). Lineage (NCBI taxonomy): Eukaryota > Metazoa > Arthropoda > Insecta > Hymenoptera > Braconidae > Diachasma > Diachasma alloeum. The sequence continues at coordinate 13,746 of NW_021681340.1, forward strand.
AAAGTAACGAAATAAAAACCCATCCACTGATTATTATTTAAATTTAACAGCTAGAAAAACCTCTACCTTGCACATCCCAATTCATGCATTGACTAATCTAAAGCAACCTAACCTGCCTCTAAGAGGTCGTTTTCATGAGACAAGGGCGGAGAGAATCCCTACCAAACGGCGGTACCACTGAGTTAATGGCGCGAAGAATCTGATTAATGTGTTTACCAGACAACAAGTTTAAATCCATCTCACAAGATGAATCATTCCAAATTCAATGTTTATAATGTAAAAAAAAACACAAATAGTTCATTACGGGTTTCCAAACCTAATTAGTCTATCATACGAATTACCAATTTTTTTACAATCATTTACAAAATTCACTGTTTTATCACTCCATTTCTTAATATGATACATTTCCAAAATGTCTAATTTACTACCGACACTTGCCGATCCTAAGATTTTCGATTTATTGAAATTAAACTTATGTTTCGTTATATCCACGTGAGCGGAGAGGCCGGATCGCACCAACTTTGGATGACTCTCACTGGACTTATGTCTTACAAATATAATTTTTTAAAAATATTATCATTTTGAATTGTATTTATTATTTTATGACTGTTTTCGTCAGTTACTTTTCCCATCAATGCGCCATTTAATTAGTGATTTCTCTTAAGAATTGCAATAATAACCGATTAAATGACCAAATTACGAAATTCAATTTTTTTCGGTTAGAAAAGTGCATTAGAAGTGTCAAAAAAGAGTAACTTTGAAATAGCCAACATTGTGGTCACACAAAAGTAGAATAAAGTGCCCAAGTCTTTATGTCTTTTGTACATACCTGCATTCTACATAACAAACTTCTCTTCCTTGGGATAATTACGTAATGGCACAAGCCACGCTTTTATGTCTCAATTACACTGAACTGAGATTCTTGGGACGAAAGATTTATGGATCGAAATTACAAGGTGCCGATCGAAATTATACCTTCCTACGCCTTTTGGTCTTCCTCCCATGTTCTTTACTCCGTTTGCCAGGAGGTGTATTCACCGATCTTTCACATCTGTTTTTTTTTCCTAGGGCTTGGAGTTTTTCGAGTTTCTACAGCACTGTGGCATCAAAATTGTGAGATTATTTTAGTTTTTACAATGACAAAAGTAAAAATTGATAAAGAAACTATAGAACTGAGAACATTTATCTTAATTTCAAAGATTCATAATGAAGGATGACAACAATAATATAATATTATAGGGGGAAGTGGGAAAACTGATACTGTCATTACATGGTGTACCATCGATTCAAAATCTCATTATCTCGGTGCATAAACAAAGATATCAAGAATTGAAGTGCATCATACCAAAACGTTTCACTTTGACTTGACCTCTCCAAATATTATTGTTATGCAGTTTTTAAAGTTCATCATATGATAATTTCTTTATAATAAAATTAGTTTTTGATGGAATCAGAAATTTTCCAATTTCAATGTATACTCATTTTCAGTTCCATCATATCTTGTAAAAAATAAAAATCCAGAATTGTTTAAAAGTTCGTCCGTTTTCGTCGAAACAATTTAGCTTCAGATATCGCGTTAATGAAGCCATTTCAGAAAGTTCAGTCACTCTAGGTTCTGTTATTTTATGGCGAAGAGAAATGAAGAAAATCCATTTCTAAAATTATTCAACAAATTTTATGTATTCTAAAAACATTTACAATGCTTGAGAATATATTCTCGACACGACCTGCAGTCCCGGACTAGCGCAAGCGGGGGAGCATGCCAATTAGACTCACTCCAAACTCTTTATAACAAAAAAAATTACGTAAACATTGTGGTGGTGAAAAGTCAAACAAACACAATCTGTTATTTGAAATGTATCAGGGACGTCATCGTCATTATCTTCTTCTAACATAGAATTATTTCTTTAATAATGCAAAGGTTTTTTTACTTGAAAAAAAAAGAATTATCGCGGCAATCAGGAATTGTTTCTTGTTCGTAATGATCGGTAATTAAATTTTACGTTTTAATCAATGAGATTCGTTTCGTTAAAATAAGGAAGATACGATAATAAACATCATGTTGAACACGATTTGAAGCAAAAAACAGGAAATAACACATGAGTGAAGTGCTCAAGGGGCAGATTAAATCGCAGAGACATTAGATTACGAGATTAATGGTTCTAAACTGAATGGCACCATCTCAGATGTTGCGATTGCCACCCTCCAAGGGAGATGCAAGCGCGATATCACTTCAATTCTGACATCACGCCAAACAATTATTACTCCATCACCTATGCGAATATTGAATATGTCAATCAGCTGATAAGATTGATTGAACGCCGTCCCGAATGGAAATTTTGATCAGGTGCAGATTAAGATTTGCAGGTCAGCCATGACGTCGGATAAGATTGTGATGATGTGAATCGATCAGGTCCTGATCAAAGGTATAACGCCGTTTAAGATCCAAATTTGATCTCGCGTGGGCGAATCCGATCTGATCAAACTCCATGGATCCGGATCGGAAGACCGCGTCCAGGTTCATTACTTAATAATCATTAACAAAAAATGATAATTAAATTTTCAAAATCATTTTCACGATCATTTGTGACCCTATTGGTCACCTTGCAATGCATTTATCGCAAAATACTACGATTATTAAACCTATGCCCTAACCACTAGACGGCTAGCGTGCTAATCTTGAATATTGTGAATCTCGCCCCAGATAAGAATTCAAAGGCTCGACGATGGGGCCAAGTTTGGGGGAATCTTGTTTCCCTGAGGCTCGGCAATATGAGTATCGATACAGGCCTGAACCTTTGCTTGTTGAGGCTGGAAAATATCAAACTCAGTGCAGGCTCAGGTGAGCCCAAACTCATTGAGGCTCAACAAACTAAGCTTATACTCAGGCTTGGTCGAGGCTTGATCCATTTAGGCTAAGTTAAGACACCTTGGAATACCCTCGGAAGAGCGTGGCATTTTTCAGGCTTAGCCCAAGGCTCGAATCAGTATTGGCTTGGTAAGGATGACACATCCCAAGCTGAACTCAGGCTTGGATAAGCCTCAGCGTACTGAGCCTATAGAGACTAAGCTTATACTTAGGTTCAATAGAGGCTGAATCTAGTGACCCGAAGATAAGGATCGTTCATACCAGATTGACCTCAAGCTTGAGTAAGCGTCTTGACTGAGACCAAATGGACTAAGTCTATACTTAGGTTCGGGTGTTGCTTGATCCAGTGATGCTAAGTTAAAAGCCTTTGGAATATTTTCAGGAGGACCTGTTTTTTAAATATTAAAACAAGACAATAACATTCTGCTATTGTTCAAAATAATTTTGCCTGGAGAGAACTATCAGTTTTGTGAATTCATTACGGTATTACGGCTCAGTGACACCAACCTGGAGCAGGCTTGATCTTAGCGTTCACTTCAGCCTGAAATGAGGGTGATAGATGGGGCTTTTTGGAAGCCTTAATTTAGGCTTAGTTCAGGCTAGGAGTATTGAGGCTGAATACGGAAAGGCTCACCCAAGGCTTAACCAAGGTTACCTTCCAACCAATTGTTACCTTCCTCATCAATAATTTGATATTTATCAATAAAGAAAAGTCTCTCTACCCCGTCAATTACCGTGACCTTCCGTCAAACCAACCGAGCTAAGTCTGGACAAGGCTTGCGGCAGTCCTTGGCAAGAGAAGCTTGCCAAATTTCATTTTAAAAAATGAATTAATTCGTTTTTGATTCATTGATATATTGAAATATAAAAAAACAGTTGTTGATGGCTGAAACGGAAAAACAAATACAATACATGCCCAGGACTTCTTATACCAAAATGAAATCCTACATTTCAACAAGTGTCCGAATGGCCAAGGGGATAAGGCCTCGGACTGAAGATCAGAAACACCTTAGGATCGAATCCCGGCGGGTGCAATTTTTTTTTCATTCCATTTTGATAATGGACGTTATGGGATAATAAACCTAAATAGTGAGATAATATTTTGAAAAACAATAATATTTGGTATTTCGAGGCTTGAATGAACCCTTCTTCCCAGGCCTTGTTCAAAGCCTGGAATTTGAGGCTTCAGCAATCCCTGGGATTCAAGGCTTCGGTAGGCCTTTGGTTCGAGGCTCTACCCCCTGTTACGATCCAAGGCTCTTCCAGGGCTGAACTCATGGTCAAATTCAGCCTGAGTCCAGGCTTGTTTAGCCTTCGTCGAAGCCTTGTAGAATCCTGTCCCCATCATCAATTCCTACATGGGCGATCGTATTGTCAATATGACATTCGTTTGCATGTATCATCTTCAAATATTATTCCTTCACTGTTGTTGAAAACACTGAGAGAACAAATTAGCTCGGCCGAAAAACGACATGTTCCACGTGAGAATATTTGATGGAGTGGAACAGATTTACTGAAGGGAAATTAACCAACTTGATGGAAATAAATTTAATGTTTCACAAAAATAAAAAACCTTTGCCGTTATCATCAGAAATATTCCTAGAAGAATTCGAACTGTTGGCAGGAAAAAAAAATGCATTGTACAACAATTATTTGATCTGACAGAACTCCATAGATTTATACCATCTAGAACGCCAAGAATCGGTGTGCAACTACCAATCTACACGCTAGCCAACTTCCCCCTCCATGACCCCCAAAACCGTTTTCATTTTTTTTCTGTAGAACTTTCATAACGGGGTACATTTTGTACATTATCCTCGCGCTATCTATACGGTCAAACCTTAGATGTTTTTAGGGTATAAATTACATGGAAAGAAATTAACTATTTAATTGTTTCCCTCGTATGGAGGTTCGGAAAGTTGAAAGATAGCATATAACATTCTGTTTTCTATGTAATTTATACATGAAAAACATCTAAGGTTTGACCGTGTAGATAGCCCGGGGATAATGTAGAATATGAATATATTGGTCATAATAATTTTTTTCATTTCTAGTACATTTTGAGTTATACTTTTACTACAGAATGTTGCTATAAGCTATTCATCGCAATTTTTATCACATATTTTCATGGTAAAATGAGTTATTTTAGTCGGAACGTTGGTAGCACTAACTTCTACCTCGCGATCTCGTGAGGTGTTGGGAGTTGACTGTGCACGGAGAAAAAAATACATCGTAATTTTGTGAGAATCCTTCCAAAAATTAGTGTGCTGTTCACCAACGCTTGGACATAACAGGGAGTCATCGGAGAATTCGCATGTGGCACACTAATTTTTACGGGAATCCCCCGAAAAAGTGGCCGGAGTCCCACCAAAAATTAGGGTGCCACTTATGAATTTTTCGACGACCCCATGTTATGTCCCGGCGTTGGGGGACAGCACACTAATTTTTGGGAGATTTTTTTCTCAGTGTGTGTTTCGATACCACTCAACATACGGTCAGACTGAGGACATTGTGCCTTTGGTTTTCAGAGGTGGGAGACAGGGATGTGACTAGGGATTGGGTGAAGTGGGGGTAACTCTGGAGGACACAATCTCCTCAGTTCTACTGTAAAAACCGGCGTCTTCTGTCAATTGTGCGGAATGATTCTCGTTCGATTAACAAAAATGGGTACTAAAAAATAATTCTCCCAGAAAAGTGATCGATGGGTGATAGTGGTGAAAAATTGTAAATACATTCATCGAGATCATGATTTTAATTAACATTAATTCTCATTCGTGGAATAAGTTGTACCAAAACAAAAATCTAACCTCTCAACTAGAAATTATTCTGTTATGTTTCGTGTGACATAAAAAAAATAAAATAAAAGTTTCTAACAAAAAAAGCCATAATCGAGACTGAGTTCTTGAATTTAGTACAAGTTGTAATATTAAAAATATTGCAATAAAGTATTGCCAATTTGTGGCCTAAAATTATTCGCCAGTTTACGAAAAGTTGTAAAGCTCGTAAAAAAATGTGTAAAATCGCCCAGAAAAATTGGAAACGAGTTATTTTGCCAATACAAAAAATGAATAGAAGATAATAGTGATATAAAGGCGATAAGCGGCTGCTTATGTGCGAGTGTGAAGTTTGCTGCACTCGCCTTCGGCTCGTTCAGCAATCACATGAATCATAACCTGCCATTCATCACCCAAATATCACATACTATTTTTTGTCAAGGCTAGACTCAAAAAGTGCGACGGCGAGGGGTGGAGGGGCGGGGTGGGGGCGCTGGAGGGGGGTCCAGGGGGGCAAAGCCCTCTGATGGGGGGTTGGGGGGGTGAAGCCCCCCTCCCTACTGAAAAAAAAACCAAACTATTCCAAAGAAAAAAAATATCTGGATGAGAGTCGGGTAAAATGGACCGTCTTCAATCGACAATATCTCCTGAACAAATGATACGATTTGGACAAATGAGATTTCATTTTGAAGCTCGAAAAATACCTTCACATTAAAAAAGAAATCGGAAAATTTCACTCTGCCGTTCTCAAGTTATTGACGATTCAAGGCGGTCCACCTTACAGCAGTCTTCCCTATATAAATAAAAATGAAATTATATTCGAGCCTCGTCTTCGAGATTTTAATAACTTATAGTAGTCCGCCTGCGGCTAGATGGAGCCAAACATCTTCAGAGACCATAGAAAAAGTTGGCTGTGGCACCTCGGCGGTGAGGGCTCGCCATCTTATCATTGTTTTCATGTGTGCGCGAGTGAAACGTACGCTTTTCAGAGTTTTCAGTTTGTTTTGTTGTAATAATCTATTTTTTTCCGCTTTTACACAGTTTTTCCATGGTCATGGATGATTGTAAGAAGAGCAAACACAAAAATTGTGTGGAATATCTAGAAATCTATAGTGAAATTGCAAATATTACGTGCATGGGCTTATCGACTTTTCCTTGGATAAATAATCGATTGGAAATAAAGGTAAGCGATGTTTCATGTCTCACAGCCTTTTTAAACGCTCAGGTCAGATCCTAGAGACAGAACCAATCGACGTCAAAAGCTTTTTTAGGCCGAGTTTATTCCTTGTGGAACAACTCAGCCTAACCTCATTTTACCTGGTTCTCCTGGTCCTAGAGGCAAAATCGAGAACAAGGAAATTAAAAATGAGATTGTTACAAATATCTCAGATGGATCTTCATCCCTGACATCCAGGACAGTGCGAGCAATAGCTCAGACCCTATTGTGCTAGATACATCTGCGCCTGACGCACTCACCTAAGGCTCCAAGCCTTGTTCTACTATTTCAATAGTTGAATCTGCGCTTGACGCATTGATCCAAGGTTCCAAGCCTTGTGCTACTATTTCAATAGTTAAATCTGCGCTTGACGCATTGATCCAAGGCTCCAAGCCTTGTGCTACTATTATAATAGGTACATCTGCGCATGACGCATTAAAGTAAGGCTCTAAGCCTTCAATTACAAATGCAATTATTACATCTGCACCTGACGCATCATTCAAGGCCTCAAACCTCCAAAATAATATTTCACCTGAACTCGATTCAGGAATATAAGAGTTGCTGGGCCATCGAAGCCTCATGATGCCTCAAGATCTCTTTTCAGAGTGATCTGGAAGCTCGTTGGAGTTTCTGGCTGGTCTCGGATTTGTTGAGGCATAAATTACACAGATTTATGGAAATATCCACCAAATCTAAATTCAGAAATTGCTTTTATGTCGACCGAACCGTTGATCCATAGAGATAAAGAATTTTTAATCAATCTCAAAAGACGCAGGTTCTGCCCTCGTGGTATTGGGGGCGACTCCTCAAAGTTTGGTCTAGGAAGAGAAACTAGACAATCTAGTCCTCTTCCAGAAGTTGTGTGATTCAAGAAAAAAAAAAATTTTTTAGTGCCTTTTATGCCACAGCTCCAGTTTAATTTTTGTATGGCTTCACATTTTTCGAGAAGCTTGAGAAGATTAAAATAAATCTTCAAAATTGTGTCAAGGTTTGGAGATTTATCCACCTTTATAGGAGAATCTAAATTCATTGGATTCAAAGGAGCTTGTTTTGAGACGTAGAGTTAAAACAAACGGTTCAAAAACCTCGCATACCTCAGGTTGAACAACAGGTCCAACCGGAGGCATTTCCTCAATCGTCCCAATGATTCTCAATCGACGTCAGCATCTCCAGAGTTATCTTACTTCAGGAAAGCAAGAAGTAATGGCAAAAATCTCTGCAGCCATTCTTGAGCATTTCCATCCCAATGGAAATTAAACTGTTCTAATAGTTTTATTTTAGAGAGATTGAAGAGTCATAAAAGCCTCTTCAATTCTGACCCTTACCAATCGGTAATTCCTCCAGAATTCCAAATCTCGGAACTGAAAAGGACAATCCTGAGGGGCGGATAAACAGGTATGTAATCGTAAAGGTAGTTAAAACCTCTGTATTACTATCAGAATCCTATCAGGATCAGCTCGTCTCATTGTAACTTTTTGTTGGTGAACCACATGATTAGCAATGGTTAATTTTTCACATTAAAAGGTTGAACAAATTTATGAGAACTCATAACTTCAATTGAAGAACATGAAAACCCTTCCCAAACTAATACTTTGTGACACATTCACGGATGGAAATGTCTTCAAAGTCGTATAATTCCTGACACGGTACATGTGGAGCATGAAAAGTTCCGTTTTTTTGGCATGGATGGTATTTTTTCCAATTCCTACCCCCCATTTGGAATCGCGACTAGTACTCTAGCTTCACGAGTCATGAGGCCGGTCATGAATCTTATTGATTCGGAGGCTTCATATCAACCAGTTATCTAGATGATATTTTATTATTGGTTTTCCGGCTATTGAGTATGGTACCAATACAAAATTAAACTGTCAAGGGTCTTTCGTGTCTGAGCCGTATTAAAAAGCAAAAAGCGTTGTGAACCCTGATGGTTCACACCCAGAGTTAACCCAGAGTTCCCCAGACTGTGTAATCTCCACAAACCCAGTCTGGGTTGGAAGGCAGAGTTGAGGTTCTAACCTCAACTCTGCCGAATGTCGGTTTAACTCTGTACCCAGAGTAGATTCCAGAGTTATAAAATTGATTGTTAAACAAATGTTGCGTATTGTTTCAGAGATGGACGCCGGGGAGGGGGGAATAATAACATTGTTAGAGTGATTATGGGGTCAATTCCTCATGTAGGAGAGATACCAAAGTGCACTCCAACAATGTTACAGCGTGTTTTGACGTTGAAGGCTATCATACCCTAGGTGGTATGATAGCTGCATTAAATTATAGAGAAAAAAAGAACACAGTTTTATGGGAAAAAGCCTTTCGGCATAAAAAAAACCCAGATTTATTATCAATACACTAAGTTTGGAGGGTTCACCGCGAATGGCGGTGAGACACGATGATTCACACACACACATACATATAACACAATGTATTTGTTCGTTATTTAATTGTTTATGACAACGGCTAGCACGTGTCCACACATATAAAGATTTAACCTACGCTAAAAAACTTAATAACGCAGGCTAATTTGGGGGTCAGTTGGCGCAATCGTTGATTGCGTCTTGGGAAGCGTGGTTTCTGTGCCACGTGGAGACACGAAATCGTGTGATTTCGTGCTGTTGATTGATCGTTCGTTTGATCGTTCGTTTGATCGTTAATTCATAGCCACTTGCTATTGAATTTCGTTTCAGTAGTGCACTAGTTTGTTCGTTTGTTGGTTTAAGTTGGTTTAATAAAATTTAAGATTTTGTTGGAGCTCGATACACGCTTCAGTGTCGGTTTTTGCTAACTGACGCTATGGCGTCCGTCGGCGTGCGTACACCGCGTCGAGGGAGAAGGTACTTGTTGGGTGCTGCCACCATTTGCCGCCTACCCATAACCGTCAGCGCAGGCACATACCAGCGACAACGGCGCCTGTAAGGTGCTGCCGCCGCTTGTCGCCGGTACGTGAACGCGGCATCAGACCTTCGCAGGTGTTATGATGTAACACAGGGTGTCCCATGCGAATGTGTAAAGACTGTTTGATTATTCTTTTTTACTGGAAACAGGGAACAAGAGGAGGAATACAGTTCCTGATAGAGGAGAGTTTTCATTTTTATTTCACCGTATATTCATTATTGAAACATGTAATTCACCTAACGAAAATAGTAGCTTACAAAAATTGTACGTGACAAGTGCGATTAATAGTAAATGTTTTCGAAATGAGAGCCATCAACACTGGCGCAATAATCCAAACGTTTCCTAAAACCGTGGAATACACGTTCTAATGTTTCCTGTGGAATAGCATGAACAGTCTTTTTAATGTTGTTTATCGAATTTTCGATTGTTTTTGTTAAGGCCGGAGACTTCATTTACGAAAACGGCTATTATCAGAAGTTGGCTCCAAATAGGTGATTGAAGTGAGCGACAAGTAGGGTTGGGAAGAAATTGAAACATTGATGTTGGAATTTGCCATAATTCATTGATTGGAGGGTTATTTTGTTGACAGAGTGAGGAAAAGCGTTTGAACGTGAATTGGGTGTTTTGAAGAGGGTCAATGGGAGATCTCGGCGATTTCTTAAGGGTGACTTACCAGGGGAGCTATCGGGTTCTTTCAAAAGGGGATTAATGGAGCCCATGGTCGAGGGGAGATATTGGGGGTCAGTTCCCAGGAGAGCCCGCAGGGTTTTTCAAGGGAGGGGGGGGGGTCA
>NW_021681340.1:24402-25299 GCF_001412515.2 Diachasma alloeum
AGGGTATGGACGAGGGGAGATCTCGGGAGGTTTTTGGGGAGTATCTTTATAGTGGAGCTCTCGTGGTATTTTTAAGGGGGATGGAGAGGGGGGTATGGTCAAGGGGAGATCGTGGAGGTTCTTTGGGGATAACTTCCCAGGGCATCTCTCAGGATCTTTCGAGGGGGAGTGGGGGTCAGTGGTGGGTATGGTAAGGGGAGATATANAGGGGGTGGCGAGTCAATGGAGGGGATGGTCGTGGGGAGATCTCGGGGGGGGGGGTTTGAAGGGTATCTTTCCGCATGAGCTCTCAGGGTCTTTCCAGGGGGGGGGTCGATGGGGATAAGGACAAGGGGAGATCTCAGGGTTTTATTGAAGGTAACTCTCCAGGACAGCTCTAGGGCAGCTCCCAGGATCTTTCTAGGGAGGGGGGTCAATGGGAGATATGGTCAAGAGGAACTTTCAGGGCCTTTCGAGGGGGTATTGATGAAAGGTATACTCGAGGGGAGATCTCGGAAGTTTTTTGGGGTTGACTTTCCAGGGGAGTTCTGAGGGTCTTTCTGGAGTGGATTAATGAAGGGGATCGTCAAGGGCAGATCTTGGGGGATTTTGAAGATCACTTCTGGGGATTACTCTCTGGATCTTTCTAGGATTGGCCAAGGAGTATATGATGAAGGGGACATCCCGAGGGGTTCTTTGAGGTTACTTCCAGGGGTCAATAGGGGTGTGGTCAAGAGAATTTCTCGAAAGTATGGTTGGAACAAAATTCCGGAGAAATCTAGGGAACATTTCTCAAAGTAGGTTTGAGGGGATAACTAGAAGGATTTTTCTAGGGGGATCGCCGAGATTTTACGGAACAATTTTCAGAGCTGCCCTGGAATGTTACCCTTGACCAGGCCCCCCATTGACCCCCCCCCC
>NW_021681340.1:25496-25699 GCF_001412515.2 Diachasma alloeum
ATCCCCATCGACCCCCCCCCTGGAAAGACCCTGAGAGCTCATGCGAAAAGATACCCTCCAAAAACCCTCCGAGATCTCCCCACGATCATCCCCTACACTGACCTGCCAGCCCCTGAAATGACCCGGAGAGCTGCCTTGGAGAGTGACCCCCAAAAAACCTCGATATCTCCCCTTGACCATACACACCACTGACCCCCACCCCC
>NW_021681340.1:25808-48263 GCF_001412515.2 Diachasma alloeum
CCCCCCCGCCACCTCTAAAGATCCGGAGAACTGCGCTGCCGAGTTATCCCCAAAGAACCTCCACGATCTCCCCTTGACCATACCTTCCATTAACCACCCCCCCTCTCTCTTTCGCCCTTAGAAATACCCCGAGAGCTCCACTACAGAGATACCCTCCAAAAACCTCCCGAGATCTCCCCTCGGCCATACACTCTAATGACCCTAGAATCACTTCAATAATGTCATGAGACCCCCTCTCCTCCCTCACCTTTTCATTCAACAACATTAAAAACTTGTCTCTCTATATAATAAAAAAATAAGCCCAAAAATTCAGGCGACGCTTGATCCGGCCCATATATGGGGTTGCTATGGGGTTGCTATAGGGTTCTATGGGGTTGCTATGGGGTTCTATGGAGTTGCTATGGGGTTCTATGGGGTTTCCATGGGGTTCTATGGGGTTCTATCGGGTTGCTATGGGGCTGTTATGGGGTTGCTATGGGGTTTCTATGGGGTTCTATGGGGTTGCTATGGGGTTCTATGGGATTGTCATGGGGTTACTATGGGGTTCTATGGAGTTGCTATGGCGTTGCTATGGGGTTTCTATGGCGTTGCTATGGCGTTGCAATGGGGTTGCTATGTGGTTCTATGGGGTTGCTATGGCGTTGCTATGGGGTTCTATGGGGTTGCTATGGGGTTCTATGGGATTGTCATGGGGTTACTATGGGGTTCTATGGAGTTGCTATGGCGTTGCTATGGGGTTTCTATGGCGTTGCTATGGCGTTGCAATGGGGTTGCTATGTGGTTCTATGGGGTTGCTATGGCGTTGCTATGGGGTTCTATGGGGTTGCTATGGGGTTCTATGGGATTGTCATGGGGTTACTATGGGGTTCTATGGAGTTGCTATGGCGTTGCTATGGGGTTTCTATGGCGTTGCTATGGCGTTGCAATGGGGTTGCTATGTGGTTCTATGGGGTTGCTATGGCGTTGCTATGGGGTTCTATGGGGTTGCTATGGCGATGCTATGGGGTTTAATGTTAAAAAATCCTTCATTCATCCATTTAACCCCTTTTTCTAATCCCAAACACTATAAAAACAATGTTATTGCATTAATAATCCATTTGAGATCATGTCATTTAAATGATAAATAATTCATTTCTAATTTTTCCAGTCATTATTTAGTGACTGACAGTCATTGTTGAGTGATTGGCCACTAAAGGCCATAAGGCAAAGGTCATAAAAATCATGAGAGCCATAAGGCAAAGAAGTCATAAGACTCGGGGTTGCTATGGGGTTACTATGGGGTCCTATGAGGTTGCTATCGAGTGGCTATGGGGTTGCTATGCGGTTGCTATGGGGTGGATAAGGGGTCCGATGGGGGTGCTGTAGGATTGCTGTGGGGTTTGCTATGGGGCTTCTATGGGGTTCTTATGAGGTTCCTAGGTGGCCCTAGGAGTTCCTATGGGAGGGGGGTCCGATAACACTGGGATCTGATGGCACATTTCAAGGATCGGAGTTAGGCACCAGTGTGAGGGGGGGAGCGAGCGAAGCGAGCGGGGGGGGGGCGAAGCCCCCCCCCCGGGGTTGGGGAGCGAAGCCCCCTAGTTCAACAATAAAAAGTAACGTAATAAAAAGTAACAAAAGTAAAAAGTAACTCTGGGATCAAAACTCTGTCCAGAGTTAAACCCAGAGTTGACATAACATTGTTGGAATGCCCTTTGGCATCTCTCCTACATGAGAAATCGACCCCAGAATCACTCTAACAATGTTATTATTCCCCCCTCCCTGCCTTCCATCTCTGAAACAATATTTAACATTTGTGTAACAATCAATTTCACAACTGTGGGATCTACTCTGGGTACAGAGTTCAACCGACGTTCTGCACCTCACCTCAACTCTGGGTTTCCTCCCAACCCAGACTGGGTTTGTGGAGATTACCCAGAGTCCAACTCTGGGTATGAACCATCAGGGAATACCTTAATTTTAGCAATGACTCTTACAAGTTTTGCCTAGAAACATCTTATGGAAGATGATATGCATTATAGCGATTGACGCAATAAATAGTCTATTTCATCATCATTTTTTATAATTAATTTCCAGAGCCTAATGATAATTAAATTTTAATCGAAACGTCGCGATATTTGGCCACGAGACAGTGTTGTTTTTACTGTGTCCAAAATCTCAAGATCCACCTCATAATTAATTATTAGATGGACGTGTACCATCATCCTAAACTGAAGTATATTTTAAGACGAATCCTAATTACGTTTCTCTTTTGATCTATCGACCTAAAATAATTGTAATGCCTAGGTGACTGTGAGCCAAACGTCCCAACTATGAAGTAGTCCATACGCCCACTGTGGTTTTATCCCGAAAATGAGGTCTACGGGGAAATTATGTTGATTTAGACTAATTCGGGGTCGTAACACGAATATCGCAGTTATTTTTCCCTGAGAGTGGCCTTTGCCATTTTTATAAACAATTTAATTGTTTAAACGCTAATAACTCTCATGTTATGGGAGCTACGGAAAAAAGTTCCTTCAAAATTTGTTTGTCTTCTCAAGACGAACAAAATGTTTTTTTATTTTTCTCGATAGCTTCATTTTTGGCAGAATTATGATAAGAGACATGCCCTTGGCTGGGGAAGTCATGCGAGCGGCTACGCCCGGGCCGACGTTAGGGTGATACCATAATGGATGCATCGTGAAACTTCCACAATGCGTAAAACGATCGTTCAACTGTTTTGCGATTATTTTTTACGACTGCAAGCATTGCGTGTGTCTTGCGTTGCCTTCATTGAAGCAGCACCCTTAGCGGTATTATGTTGTTGTTTGTTGTCGACTGCATACACCTATTGCTGGTATGTTTTGATTCTATGATTCTATGTTGGAGTCCGAAAACTGTGAGCGAACTTTATCCACCGATAAGTGATTTAGTCCACAATTGCACTGATGCAAAATGTAAACGAGGAGGTTGCCATTGCGCAAGGGCAGAGAAACCTTGCATTGCATTTTGTAAATGTCAAGTCAATGGCACATGTCAGAATCCTTTCAATAAATAAAAAGAAAATTGAAGAGGAACACTTCTTCGTATTTATTAAGGGCCCAACCATAAGACAACGTCTGCGCGTTACACCCCGCGCGGCGTATGATCCCACGCGGCGCTCCTCAAACGTTTAATTAATCATAAATCCGCTAAAAATGAAGCTATCGAGAAAAATAAAAAAAAATTTTGTTCGTGTTGAGAAGACAAACAAATTTTGTCGGAACTTTTTTTCTGTAGCTCCCATAACTTGAGAATTATTGGCGTTTAAACAATTAACTTGTTTATAACAATGGCAAAGGCAACTCGCATGGAAAAATTACCGAGATATTCGTGTTCTATGACCCCGAATTAGTCTAAATCAACATAGCTTTCCCGTAGACCTCATTTTCGAGATAAAACCACGGTGGGCGTATGCACTAACCCGTGTAGGAATCGCGCCGCTCGAGCTCTGGTAAGAAGCCGTATCCCAGCTAGAAATACGCTGCTCCACCCCGGCTCGGGCAAGCTACACGCCTGCCCGAGTTTGAGCCGCGTCACGCGCTCTCAGCCGCCGTTGCACTAGCGCTCGGGATGCTTCCCTGGGCCTTAGTTGAATGGCCACCGCTCAACCTCCGGGTTATCCTCAGTTACTCGATTCCAGCATACCTAACCTCAATAATAATTTGACAGGTCCCATAGCATTGCAATGGAAGATGAGAATTCTCCAATTTTTTCCAATTTTTAATGAAAACTCTACTAACCTATAAAAATTTGAGAATGAATTAAACTGAATTTTCCTCGTTTTTTAAATTCATTTTCATGGAAGACACGCACGAAAAAATTTGCTAGAAAATCCTAACGAATTCGCTAGAAAATTCTATAGGATTTCTATTGAATTTTCTATAAGTTTTTTGCCGTTTCTATTGACATGTTTAATAGAAAATATTATATAGAAAAAGTCAATAGAATTTCATTTTTCTAGAAAACTTATTCTATTGAGATATTTTCTATAAAATTTTCTCGGCTCCAATTTTCTAAGTTTTTTTCATTCAATTTTTAT
This sequence comes from Diachasma alloeum, assembly GCF_001412515.2. NCBI lineage: Eukaryota > Metazoa > Arthropoda > Insecta > Hymenoptera > Braconidae > Diachasma > Diachasma alloeum. The sequence continues at coordinate 29,869 of NW_021681340.1, forward strand.
TTTCCTCCCTTCAAGAAAATCAAACAAAAAACGTAGAAAATTTGAGCCGAAGAAATTCTATAGGAAATCGATTTATATTGCCTTTTTCTATAGAATATTTTTTATCGAACATGTCAATAGAAACGGCAAAAAACTTATAGAAAATTCAATAGAAATCCAATAGAATTTTCTAGCGAATTCGCTAGGATTTTCTATTAAATTTTTTCGTACGTGGAGCTAAACTGAAATTTGAATCATCTCATATTTTCATTGAACAAAATATTATTAATGAAAAGATATTTGTGTTATTAATGAGACGTTAAAAATCAATTGAATCAGTTGTATCAAGACGATTCAAAAATGATATTCTTGAGTGATTCACAAAAGGTATTTCTGTTTTTTTTTTCTTTGAAGAATGAAGACACATGAAATGGACTTGTTTCGATTTTTCTGTATTTTTATTTGGGGCAATGGGGATTTTTTTTTGCGAGTTTTTTTCTGGGGAGAAAGATTCCTAGAAACCTTTAAGATTATTCTGGGGAATGATGCAATTCGATTTTGCCCCACCCTCCGCTCCAAACGGCATGACTGAGCTGAGTTTCGAGCGTTGAGCCACTGCTCAACCTCAGGTACCGGGTTGTACCGTCTTCGCGTTGCGCTCCAAGCCCGTATGGAGCGGCGTGACGCGCCATGAACTCGGGTACAGCATCAAGCCGAGGCTGAGTTCTGAGTACCCGAGTTGCAGCTGAATCCCTGGTCAAATTCCTACACGGGAAAACCACACGGAGAGAAAAGTCGGGGAAAAATTCTAGTGCACGGCACCAGAAACGAGGCGCAAACTGTCGAACTCCCATATTTTAATCGAAATAAGAATAAAAATTCTAGATCAGCACGGAAATTTTGTTGTAAGTTCATCAATTTTTGCAAAGAAACACGAGAAAAATTCTAGAGCTGGCACTAGAAAATTTCCCGGTGTGTCAATTTTGTGGGGAATTCCGTAAAAAATTGTGGGAAAAACTTCATTAATTCTTGGTAACGTTAGAAATTTTATTGTGCAGTTGGAGAATTTTTCTAGTGCTAGCACTAGAATTTTTGCCATTCTTCCTATCTTCGTACGTGTCCGCGCGACATCGGCAACGTTCGGCTCGCCGAAGTGAGTCGAACAGCTGCACTCGGGATTCCCGAGTGGAGCTTACAAATGACGTCTTCAACGTCGAGTAACATTAGCGCGTGTTCTACAGAATTATTGGGCTTATTTTTCTCTGAAAGTGTGATTAACCATATCAAATTTGTGGGAAAAAAAAGTGTGAAACAACCGGTCGTAGAAATTGTTGAAAATTACTGACATTATTCAGCGATGACGTTTTAAGATAATGTAATTCCTTGCAATCGTGGAAGAAATGCAATAAAAAAAATCTGTAAAAATAATTCGGTGGCTTAAGGCTCACTTTTGTTGATACTGTAGTACATTAATTTAAATAACGTTGATGTTATTAATGAATAATTAAGGGGGAAAAAACAAAAATTGTGGCCGGGGAAAATTTTTTTGTCTGTCGAGTAATTTTTCGTTTGCCGATAAAGAAGATTTCGTGATGAAACGACAAATTTTCTAGTGTCGAAGGGGAAATTTTCATGTGCTGACACATTGCCCCTCAATTCTGGTGCAGCACTAGAATTTTTCACGGAATTTCCCCACAAAAATTCTCTGACATTTCTCTCCGTGCAGCGTAGAAAGAAATAGATATTTGATTATCGAACTTTATTTCTCATATTCAGAAAGTTCGTCTGCAAAACAAGAAACATCTGTAATTGCATTCAGAAATCATTTGTTTCATTCCGAATTATAAATGCAAACCGAGATAATATAATTAAAAGTAACGCGATCGTTAATTGACTCATTGACAATGAGTACACTGCAAAAACTCCGGTCTTATTCTAAGACCGAAATGGTAAGCCCGGATTGTCCGAATTTTTAAGTACTCAAATTGATCTTAAAATGTAAGATCAATCACCGATCTCATTGCTATTTTATTTTAAATTATGCAGTGCTGATTGTCAGATTGCCCAGGGAAGGGGAGGGTTCATCCCCAAGTCTTTCAAACCCTCATTTTTCGACCCTTACATTCTAACCCTTCAGTCCAGGCCATTATAGTCAAATCTTATATTCTGACCCTTATACTTTGACCCTCATACTTTGACCGGAATATTTTGACTTCCCAATGAAGGTCACAAATAAGGGTCAAAATAAAAGTCAGATATAAGGGTTAGTCTGAGGGTCAAAAATAAGGGTCAGGAATAAGGGTGCAATGAGGGTTAGAAATGATAGTCAGAGATAAGGTTAAAAAATAATGGTTAAAATCATTGTTGATTTTTGTTCTTCCATTTTTTAAATGCTGCGGGAGAAGGGGAAGGGGGCGAAGGGGTTAAAACCAAATCTTAATACTAATTATTGTTCATTTTTGTTTTTTCATTTTCGGAGCGGCGCGGTGAATAGGGAGGGGGGCAGAACCAAATAATAATGAAAATTATTGTTGATAGATTTTTTTTCCTTTTTAGAGCAGAGGGGCGGAGGGAGAGGGGGTGAAGGTGTTACAGAACTAAATAATTACATTAATTATTGTTTTTTTATTTTTGGTGCGGCGAANGGCGAGGGGGAGAGGGTGTGAAGGTGTTACAGAACTAAATAATTACATTAATTATTGTTTTTTTATTTTTGGCGCGGCGAAGTGTGGGGGAGTGGAGCGAAAGGAGTTAGAGCCAAATAATAATGATTATTATTATTGATTTTTTTCCCCTTTTTGGAACAGAGTGGCGGAGGGGGAGAGGGCGGAAGGGATTATAGAGCCAAATAATGATGATAATTATTGTTTTTTCACTTTTGGGGCGGCGGAGTGTGGGGGAGGGGGTAGAAGGGGTTAGAGTCACATAATAATGATAAAAATTGTTAATAATTTTTTTCCCTTTTGTGGAGCAGAGAGGTGGAGGGGGAGGGGATGAAGTGGTTATGGAGCCAAAAAATAATGATAATAATTGTTTTCTCATTTTCAGGGCGGCGGGGTGTGGGGGAGGGGGTGAAAGGGGTTAGAGTCAAATAATAATCATAAAAATTGTTGATAATTTTTTTCACCTTTTTGGAGCACAGTGGCGGAGGGGGAGGGGACGAAGGGGTTATAGAGCCACAAAATAATGATAATAATTGTTTTTTCTTTTTCGGGGTGGCGTGGTGTGGGGGAGGGGGTGGAACGGGTTACAGTCAATTAATAATCATAAAAATTGTTAATAATTTTGTTTCCCTTTTGTGGAGCAGAGAGGTGGAGGGGGAGGGGATGAAGTGGTTATGGAGCCAAAAAATGAAGATAATAATTGTTTTCTCATTTTCAGGGCGGCGGGGTGTGGGGGAGGGGGTGAAAGGGGTTAGAGTCAAATAATAATCATAAAAATTGTTGATAATTTTTTTCACCTTTTCGGAGCACAGTGGCGGAGGGGGAGGGGACGAAGGGGTTATAGAGCCACAAAATAATGATAATAATTGTTTTTTCTTTTTCGGGGCGGCGGGGTGTGGGGGAGGGAGGTGGAAGGGGTTAGAGGCAAAAAATAATGATAGTAATTATTGATAATTTTTTTTCTGCCCTTTGGAGCAGGGGCGCGAAGGGGGAGAGGACGGAAGGAATTATAGAGCCAAATAATAATGATAATTATTGGTTTCTCACTTTCGGTGCGGCGGGGTGTGAGAATTATGACACATGGAAAATCCAGGTAGAAGCATTACTCGTAAAATATGATGAATGGGGGTATGTGTCTGGAGAAATTGTGAAGCCTGAAGTGAGAGCTGACGATGCGGCATCACAGCAAAGGGCAACAGAATGGGAGAGAAATGATAGAAAAGCCAGGTCCGACATCATTCTGAATATCAACCCGTCTGAAGTGAAATTAGTTAAGGGCTGTACAACATCGAAAATGATGTGGGACAAGCTGAATTCAATCTACCAGTCGAAGGGACCACAGAGGAAGTCAACATTATTGAAAAAGCTCGCAGTAATGAAATTGGAAGAAGGGGGAGATGTCCGAGATCACCTGAATAATTTCTTTGATGTCATCGATAAATTACAAGAGATGGAAATCGACGTGAATAAAGAATTATTGGTGATAATGTTATTACAAAGTCTTCCACAGAGTTATGAAGTCTTTCGTTGTACAATGGAATCTCGAGATACACTACCTGAACCAGAGAATTTACGTGTGAAGATCATGGCAATCAATGATGGGAAGAAATGTAAGCCACAGAGTGCAACTCAGGATGCTATGTTAGCGAAGAAGAAATCCAACGAGAAGAATAAAAATTCAGGAGAGAAGAAGAAGTTTCCATATCAATGTCACCGTTGTCACAAGAAGGGACACATGACTGTCAATTGTCCCGAGAAGGAGAAAGACTCGGATGAAGTCAATAATGCAGAAACAGAGTTTTTATGCCAGGAGTGAAGAATCGGTAGAGGAAACAGCGTGGGGAGGAGTCTCGTTGGATAACAGGAGTGGTGCTTGGACAGTGCCTCACACTTATGCAAGAATGAAGAGAATTTTATTGAATTAAATAAGAAGAATTGTGGAAAATTGAATCTAGCCAGCGATGTGTCGACGGAAATTGTTAGAAAGGGCACTGTGAAGCTGACATCTGAGTTGGATGGGAATATCAAAAATGTGAATCTGAGAAACGTGGGATATGTTCCTGATTTGAGAATGAACTTATTATCAGTTGAGAAAATCACAGATCAGGGATTTAAAGTAATTTTTGATGATCATTCCGCCACAATTGTCAATAAGGATGGAAAGGTAATTCTCAAAGCTGAAAGATCAAATGACCTATATTTGATCAAGGAGAAGACAGATGAATGCAATTCTGTTGAGAGTGCTGAAGCAAATGCATCCAGATTGAATACGAAAGAGATATGGCACAGGAGAATGGGCCACTTGAACTACAGGGATCTTCAAGAGGGTCACAGGAAAGGAAAAATAAAGGGATTTGATCTTGGAGGATCAAAAGAAGATCTGGACTGTGAAGTTTGCATTCAGGGGAAGATGAAACAATCTCCATTTCCAACGAGAGGAGGAAAATCATCTAAATTATTGGAGATTATTCATACAGACGTCTGAGGACCTGCGAGAATTGAATCAAATGGGAAGGCTAAATACTTCGTACCTTTTATCGATGAGTACTCTGGATGGTGTGAGGTACGTCTGATAAAATTGAAGAGTGAAGTTTTTAACGCTTTCAGAGAATACAAAACTCTCGCTGAGAATCAGACTGGAAAGAGAATAAAATATCTACAATTTGATAATGGCAAGGAGTATGTCAATAATAGTTTTGATAATTTCCTGAAGGAGAATGGGATTGGAAGAAGACTGACTGTGACGCATACACCAGAGCAGAATGGGCTGGCTGAGAGAAGAAATCGCACTTTAGTTGAAATGGCCAGGTGTATGCTGATCCAGTCGGGTTTATCATTATCATTCTGGGGTGAAGCCATCAATACTGCCAACTACACACGAAATCGATGTCCTTCGAGAGCATTGGATGGGAGAACTGCACATGAACTGTGGATTGGAAAAATACCAAATGTGTCCTACTTCCGTGAATTTGGGTGCAACGTCTACACTCGCAAGAGGGAGCAGAACCCTGGAAAATTTGATGCTCGATCCACAAAGGGGATCTTTGTTGGATACTCGGAGAAGTCCAAGGCATACAGAGTTTGGATTCCTGAGGAGAGACGAATTGATGTGACGAGAGATGTGAAATTCGTGAACGTGTCCAGAATCAATTCGAGGATGAATCCAAAAACTACTGATGCTGCTGGGGGATCCAAGGAGAATCGAGAGGGAAGAGACGTTGAATTCAAGATGAATCCTGTTACAAGAGAAATTATTACCAGGGATGAGGAAGAGCTCGATGACTGGTTTGATGCTGAAGAGGAAGAAAGAGACTACGAGGAAGAGATTCAACGTGATTCAGACCATGATGGTGGAGATCTGAATGGCAGAGTTGAACCTGGGAATCGTCATGTTGAACCTGGACCCGGCGTTGACGTTCAACAAAATTATGAGCCAGTTCTAGAGCCAGTTCCATAAATGAAGAGAGGAAGGGGAAGACCTGGTAAAATACTCACTAGACTCAGGGGAAGACCGAGGCTGAATTATCATCTCGTGGAGGCTGCTGAAGAAGTTAGTGGGGAAGCAGATGAGATTGCAGGACTCGCAGAAATCCCACTGAAAGTGGCATTGAAGGGACAAGACTCAGAGGAATGGCTGGAGGCAATAGCATCAGAAATGAAATCCATCATCATGAATAATACTTGGAACTTAGTCGATCGGCCAGCAAAAGCAAAAATTGTAGGAAGTCGTATTGTCCTAAGAAACAAATACAATGCTAATGGAACTTTGGAGAAGAGGAAGGCGAGAATTGTAGCAAGGGGTTTCACTCAACGTCCCGGCATGGTATACAACGAGACCTTCGCTCCAGTGGCACGACAAAATTCCATACGAATGATCACGTCAATTGCAGCACAATATGAACTGGAAATGAAATAATTCGACGTGACTACTGCATATTTGAATGGGATTTTACATGAGAAGATTTACATGGAAGTACCAGAGTGCTCAGAAAAAATCATGAAGAAAATTCTCAGAACAGAACCTGAAGGGAGTGAAATACATAGAAAAACGAGAATTATGCTTCAGAAATTCCAAAAAGGGGATCAAGTTTGTGAGATGAAGAAGACCCTGTATGGATTACATCAGGCTGGGAGGAGTTGGTACGAGACATTATGTCAAGAATTGAATCGTTTTGGACTAACTCAATCGAAGAATGACCCTTGTGTGTTCTATTTAGGACGAGGGGAAGAAATATTCATTGTTGCCATTTATGTAGACGACATTCTGGTCGTATCGAAACATGAGAAAATGATCAAAAATTTTGAGAGACAGTTATCAGGAGTTTTCGAATTCAAGAATCTCGGAAACGTAAAATATTGCTTGGGGATCGAATTTTCAAGAAACAAAGAAGAAATAACCATGATTTCAGAGGGGCTACTTGAATGACATTCTTGAGGAATTCGGAATGAAGGACTCCAAATCCGTAACTACTCCAATTGAACTGGGAACGAGACTAACGAAATGTGAAGACAGTTCAGAGCTTGAAAAATGAACTTGTGGGATCATTAATGTATCTCTCTGTATGCACAAGGCCAGATATCAGTCACGCTCTGAGTTATCTCAGTCAGTACAATTCCTGCTACGATCAAACACATTGGATTGCTGCAAAAAGGGTACTCAGATACTTGAATGGCACACGAGACGTTGGGTTGAAGTACAGAAAGACATCAGCACCATTGCTGGGGTACGTGGATGCTGACTGGGCGAACTGCGTTCATGATCGGAAATCATACACTGGATTTGCATTTATTCTGGGAGGATGTACAATTTCCTGGGAGTCTAAAAAGCAAAGGACAGTTGCTTTATCGTCAACGGAGGCTGAATACATGGCACTGAACGAGGCTGCTAAGGAGGCTGTATATCTGCAGCGTTTTCTGGTCGAGTTGGGTTTTGAGAATCTTGCCAAAGGAAAATTCATGTGTGACAACAATGGGGCTCTGAAATTGGCTAAGAACCCTGTTTTTCACAATCGAACAAAACACATCGACGTGAAACATCATGCTATTCGGGACATCGTTAACAGCAGCACTAGTCCAAAGTTGGAATATGTATTTTTTTTTCTATTTCATTGGTTTTATCGAAGTAATTCTCGATTTGAAACCCCTCCTCTAGCCTGCCTCCCCTCCTTTCTTTTTCCTCTCATTGTTATCTGCGGTATCATGGCCGTCTTACTTTTAGCTGCTCCCCATTCGAGCTAGGACTGCACGGGAAACCATGTAAAACCCCAGTCGCACAGCCGGTCGATTGTGCAGTGCCCTCATATATCCATCTGTCACACTGACTAGACGGAGACACTAGGCCGCTACACCGTACTTACCGCCCGCAATTTTTGTGCGAGCGAGGTGTTTCTAAGCGGTCACTCATCCAAGTACTAACCCAGCTCAACGCTGCTTAGCTTGGATGTCCGCCGGAGCAACACTTCACCCACCTAACCATTACAGTCGGTCTTGTTGGAATATGTATCTACGAACGAGATGGGGGCTGATATTCTGACCAAGGGACTGGCGAGACCTAAGCATCAGCAATGTCTCGAGATTCTGGGAATTTCATTAAATTGAAAATTTAAATAATCCACATATCGAGGGGAAGTGTTGAAGAGAATTGAGCGATAGGTGGATGTTTGGTTGTCAAGGGGTTGTTGATTGGGCTTATTGATGGATATTCGTTCATCGAACGTTGAAGTACTAACATGTACACTGATTAAAATACATTTGTTATTTGAATCTTCGTTTACCTTTCCTTAATTAATATTAATTACTTCAAGATAAACCATTAATTTTGACCCGTCCATTTGACCCTTGTGACCCTTAGATTTTGCACCGTAGATTTTGACCTTTAGAGTTTGACCTTGTATTTTGACCGTTAGTTTTTTACCTTTGTGACCCTTAAATTTTGAACCATGGATTTTAACCCTTGTGACCCTTCAATTTTGAACCTTACATTTTGACTCTTGTATTCAGATGCTTACGTTTTGACCCTTGTAACCCTTATAATCGAAACCTTGAATTTTGACCTTTATTTTCAAGCTCTTGCACTTTGACGCCCATGACCCTTAAAATTTCGCCCTTGTGATCCTTAAATTTGAAACCTTAAAATTTGACCCTTATATTCAGATAATTGTCGTTTGACTCTCATGACCCTCAAATTTTTACCCTTGCGACCCTACAATTTTGAACCTTCGATTTTGGGTTTGATATTCACATCCCTTTATTTTGACCCTTGTGACTCCCAAATTTTGACCCTTGTGACCCTTAAATTGGAAGCCTTAAAATTCGACCCTTCTATTCAGATCCTTGTATTTTGACCCTTATGATCCTTAGATTTTTACTCTTGTGACCATTAAATTCTTAACTGTGGATTTTGACTTANACCCTTGCGACCCTACAATTTTGAACCTTCGATTTTGGGTTTGATATTCACATCCCTTTATTTTGACCCTTGTGACTCCCAAATTTTGACCCTTGTGACCCTTAAATTGGAAGCCTTAAAATTCGACCCTTCTATTCAGATCCTTGTATTTTGACCCTTATGATCCTTAGATTTTTACTCTTGTGACCATTAAATTCTTAACTGTGGATTTTGACTTAGGTATTCAGACCCTTGTATTTTGACCCTTACGATTCTTAGATTTCGACCCCTATGACCCTTAGAATTCGACATTTGTGACCTTTAAATTCTGAAGCTTGGATATTAACTCTTATATCGGGTGAGTTGTGCTAACAGGTCGTGTAAACATTTCTTTTTCATTTTCTCGGAAATTTGTGCCAAAAGGTCGTATAAACACTTTCCCAGGGAATATGAAATCTCCACGTTTTGGATTATTCTGAGTCATCTGAGTCATTCTGAGTCATGTGTTGAATTTTTTCATTTCTTTACAGGAAATTTTTTTTAATTTTTTGAAAATGTGGACCAAAAGGTCGTATAAACAATCTTCTCAGGGGATATTAAATCTCCACGTTTTGGATGATTCTGAACCATCTCAGTCCAATTTTACGAGACCAATTTTTTCATTTTTGTACGCGCAATTTTTTCAATTTTTTTGAAATTTGAGCCGCAAGGTCGAATGAACAGTTTTCCAGGGAATTCGAAATCTCCACGTGTTGAATGATTCTGAGTCATCTGAGTCCAATTTTACGAAACAGATTATTTAATTTTTTTGCAGGAAATTTTTAAATTTTCTGAAAATTCAGATAAACCGGGCGTATAGGGAGTAATAAATAATAAATACTTTCGTAAGGAATAATAAATTTCCACGTTTCAGATATTTCTCAGTCATTTGAACCTAATTTTTCGGAACATCGTTTTGGTCTGCTTGAAAAGAATTAGATTTTTTTTTAATTTTAGTTCAGTGATCGTATCTAAGCATAAATATTTATTAATCCCTCGAAAAACGGGAATACGCTGTTTTCGTAAAAAAACTCTCAATTCCCTCTGTGTAAACCAAAAAATATGTCTGAAAAAGTTACATCGAAATGAGACACTCATCTGAAACTTGGAGATTTTCTACTCCCACAGGAATAGTTTATACAATCTTTTGGCTCAATTTGGACAAATCCCCGAATTGACTGTCAGTTTTGAGATTTGACAGCAAAAAATTTGTCTTGAAAAGTTACGCTCAGATGACTCATAACCATCAGTAACGTGAAGATTTACTCTTCTCCGAGGGGATGTTTATACGACCTTTTGGCTCAAATTTTCGAAAAATTGATGACGGATAAAAAAATAAAAAAAATTGTCTTGTAAAATTGGGCTCAGATGACTCAGAATCATCCAAAACGTGGAGATTTCATATTCCTTGGGAAAGTGTTTAGACGACCTTTTGGCTCGAATTCAAAAATTTTTGAATTCCTTGTATAAAAAATCAAAAATTTTGTTTCAAAAAGATGAGCTCAAATAACCCAGAATCACCTGAAACATGGAGATTTCAAATTCCCTGGGAAAGTGTTTATACGATCTTTTGGCTCGGATTTTCAAAAAATTATAAATTCGAATTTTCGGGAAAATCAAAATAAATTTTTATACGACCTTTTGGCTCGAATTCAAAAATTTTTGAATTCCTTGTATAAAAAATCAAAAATTTTGTTTCAAAAAGATGAGCTCAAATAACCCAGAATCACCTGAAACATGGAGATTTCAAATTCCCTGGGAAAGTGTTTATACGATCTTTTGGCTCGGATTTTCAAAAAATTATAAATTCGAATTTTCGGGAAAATCAAAATAAATTTTTATACGACCTTTTGGCACAACTCACGTGATATAAGAGTTAAACTCCAAGTTTCAGAATTTACAAATCTAAGAGTCATAAAGTCACAATACAAGAGTCTGAATAGCAAAGACAAAATCGAATGTTCAAAATGTAAGGGTCGCAAGGGTCAAAGTTTAAGCGCCATGAAGTCAAGAGTCAAACGACAATTGTCGTAATGAAGATAAGAGTCAAACGACAATTGTCGTAATGAAAGGGTCAAATTTTAAGGCTCCAAATTTGAAGCTCACAAGTGTCAAATTCTGAGGGTCATGAAGATCAAAGTACAAGAGCTTGAATATAAGGGTCAAAATCCGAGGTTTCGATTTTAAGGATCACAAGGGTTAAAATTTAAGTGTCATAAGATTCAAATGACAATTGTCTGAATATGAGGATCAAATTTTAAAGTTTCAAATGGAAGGGTCACACGGCTCAAATTCTAAGGATAATAAGGATCAAAATACAGTGGTCTGAATATCGAAGTCAAAATCGAAAGTTCAAAATTTAAGGGTGGCAAGGGTCAAAATCTAAGGACCATAAGTCTCAAAATACAAGGGTCTAAATATCAAAGTCAGAATCGAAAGTTCAAAAATTTAGAATCGCAAGGGTCAAAATTCAATGGCCATATGAGTCAAGCGACAATTGTCTGAATATAAGGGTCAAATTCTAAGGTTTCAAATTGAAGGATCACATGGTCAAATTCTAAGGGTCATGAGGGTGAAAGTACAAGGGCCTGAATATAAGGATCAAAATCCAAGGTTCCGATTGTAAGGGTCACAAAAGTAAAAATCTAAGGGTCATAAGGGTCAACACACAAGCGTTTGCACACTAGGGTCAAAATTTATGGTTCAGAATCTAAGGGTCACTAGGATCAAAATCCAAGGATCATAAGGTCAAAATACAACGATCTGAACATGAGGGTCAAAATCTAAGGCTTCGAATTTGAGGTTCACAAGGGGCAAAATCTGAGTCATAAGAGTCAAAATACAAGGGTCTGAATATTAAAGTTAAAATCGGAAGTTATAAATTTTAGGGTCGCAAGGGTTAAAATTTAAGGGTTATAAGTGTCAAACAAAAATTTTCTCACAATAAGGGTAAAATTTTAAGGTTTCAAATTTAAGGGTCACAAGGGTCAAATTCGAAGCTTCATGAGTGTCAAAGTACAAAGGCCTGAATATAAGCGTTAAAATCTAGAGTTCAGAATTTAAGGGTCGCAAGGGTTAAAATCTAGTCATAAGCGTCAAAATATTTGAATATCCAAGTTAAAATTGAAGGTTCAAAATTGTAGGGTCGCAAGGGTCAATATTTAAGGGTCATAAGAGTCAAATGACAATCGTCTGAATATAAGGGTCAAGTTTTAAGGTTTCAAATTTAAGGGTCACAAGAGTCAAATTTTAGAGACACAGGGGTCAAATTCGAAGGGTCATGAGGGTCAAAATAATATAATGACCAAAATAATATAATGATCAAAATCCAAGGTTTCGATTGTAAGGGTCAGAAGGGTCAAAATCTAAAGCTCATAAGGGTTCAAACGCATGTGTCTGAATATAAGGGTCAAAATCTACGGCTCATAACGGTCCAAACGCATGTGTCTGAATATAAGGGTCAAAATCTAAGGTTCGGAATTTATGGGNACCGATGTGAATCGGGTCAGACTGAGTGGAGCCGAGAGAAGACGTCGCAAGAGAGCGAAGCTGCATCAAACCACGGGGGCAATTACAACCTTGGCGGATGCAGCAGCGAAGGTCGATGAGGGGAAGGGGGAGGGGGCTGTGAGGAAGACAATAAAACGCCTTCCATCGGAGCGTACCACGCCAAGCCCCTCAGTCAGATCGAAAGAAAAGAGAATGAGAACGCAGGATCAGGGCACATATATGCTCAGAATACTGCGAGCTCATTAGAGTTTGCAATTATGCCGGAGTCATATCTGGATCAGAAACTGGGCAATGAAGAGGTATCNGGTAACGGAGGTGAAGAAACTCCTGAAGAGGGCCATTCTGGCGTTACCTGACGGGGTGAAAGCACCCACCTTCAACGGTGTCTGGGAAAGAGAAGGTGTGGCAATGGTGTACTGCACTAATGAGGAAACGGGAAATTGGCTGAAAAGCCTTTTCCCCGAAAACAAAATAGCTGGGCTTACTGTACATGTGGTCGCAGCCTCGGAGCTTCCCAAGAAGCACACGGTTGTGGTACACGTGGAAGACCCAGATCTAACCGCTCAAGAAGCACTGTGCTTCCTTGAGAAACAGAATGCAGGGCTGCAGGCCAGAGAGTGGGTCGCTCGGGGCAGTGAGAGCAGGGACGTGAAAAGTGCCCACTTCGTTGCGCTGATAGACGACCGATTACTCTCTGTTCTGAAAACTTCAGAAAGCACTGCGGGATTCAAAAAGCAACTGTCAAGCTGCTTGCGAAAGACCGTAAAGGAACCAGGAAAGTAGTCATCATTATGGCTGCAACCCGGGTGCACATTGTACAGATAAATTTGCATCACAGCAAAGCAGCCTCGGCTACTCTAGTCAGGCTATTAGCTGGGATGCAGACTAGACTGTGCGGAGGCCATAAGGAGGGCGTCATCCACATTTTATGTGAAAGCCCCCTATTAGCACTCCGTCACTATAAAATCTGGGGCCAGGCTTTCCTGGAAACAGAGGACTTACAACAAGCGGCTGTCACCAGCCTTATTAGCCTAGTGAGAAACACAGGGCTGGGGCTATGTGACTGACCGAAACTAAGGCGGATGTTACATAAGATCGTATGATTTAGGTGACTCTGGGCGCTTTAAGTGACCAGCCGCGCATTTTCTAATTCTAAATTTGGCTCTGTAACCCTTTCGCTCCCTCCCCCTCCGCCCCTCCACTCCAAAAATGAAAAAAAATATAAGTGAAAATTATCATTATTATTTGGCTCTATAACCCCCTCGCCCCCTCCCTCTCTACCCCTCCACTCCAAAAAAGAAAAAAAATATCAATAATAATCATCATTATTATTTGGCTTTAACCGCTTCCGCCCCTTGCCCCACACCCCACTGCCCCGAAAATTAGAAGACAATAATTGATATCATTATTTGGCTCTATAACCCTTTCGCCCCCTCCGCCCCTGTGCACCAAAAAGGAAAAAAAGAATCAATAATTATTATCATTATTATTTTTCTCCACAACCCCTTCGCGCCCTCCCCCTCTATCCGTCCACTCCAAGAAAGAAGAAAAATATCAATAATAATTATCATTATTATTTGGTTCTATTACCCCCTCGCCCCCTCCCTCTCCGTCCCTGCGCTCCAAAAAGGAAAAAAGAATCAATAATAATTGTCATTATTATTTTACTCTACAACCCCTTCGCGCCCTCCCCCTCTACCCGTCCGCTCCAAGGAAGAAGAAAAATATCAATAATAATTATCATTATTATTTGGCTTTAACCCCATTCGCCCCCCTCCCCCCACACCCACCCACCCAAAAATGAGAAAACAATAACTAATATTATTACTATTTGACTCTAACCCCTCCCCCCCCCTCCCCCATACCCCTTCACCGCGGAAATAAAAAAACAGTAATTAATATCATTATTTGGCTGTATAACCCTTTCGCCCCCTCCCCCTGTATCCCGCCGCTCCAAAAAGGAAAAAAAAATTTCAATAATAATTATCATTATTATTTTGCTCTACAACCCCTTCGCCCCCTCCCCCTCCGACGCGCAGTTCCAAAAATTTGAAAAAAAATATCAACAACAATTAATATTATTATTTGCCTCTAACTCCTAATGGTTTATTGGGTTAATGACTATAAAGAATTAATAAACCGTTAATGTAATGATTGTACAAATTTATATGTCGATATAAATTAACAAATGATTCAACTTATCAACTAATTAGTACAATTTCTGATAAGACTCTGAAATGGTCTTACATCAGCGATCTTAATCGGCGCATTGATCTTACATTGGCAGTAGATCTTACACCTCGCGGAACTTAAACTTACCCAGAAATCTTAGAATCAGATCGGATTCCGATCTTATATTTGAGATCTTAAAATTTAAGATCCGTAAGCGGTTTTAACCCCCTTGTCAGACCGATGAACGATCTTAAATTACGTAAGATCTCATGTTAAGATCGCAAATCGATCTTATTTTAAGACTATTTATCGGTCTTACGATCTGAGATCTTAGTTTCAGACCGGCCGTAAAGACCGGACTTTTTGCAGTGTAGAGCATCAGCATGGTAATCTAAAGGTTCTGCGTTTGAATCCCGTAATGAAAGTATTACGAGGATTGTCATCCCTTCAGGCTCAATCATTTAGAATTAAAAAAAAAATCCTAAATACCTATTCGATCGATGTGCACTTGACGAAATGAATTAAATTTTGCATAATTCCACAATAAATGAGTTTCTAGTTAACATGGTAGCATCTGAAGGAAATACGAGAATTTATACCATACGTGCGTGAAATCCGGCCGGTTTCAGTTGAGTGTCGACGCACATAAAGTGCCGGGTTTCATACTATAGTGTGGAACCCTACACATCTGTATAATCATCTGTGCGTAACCCATGGGCATGCACAAATGCACGGTTCGATGCGCAGATCGATGCGCAAATGGTCGTTGCAATATCATCGTTGGATTCCACACATCCATTGCGCATCGACTCATAACATCGCCCACTGCCTCACTTGTTGGTATCCACATAACCCTCTCAATATTCTGTCGTTAAATTTATTCATTTATTCAATATAAAAGCAGTGAAATTAAATGGACAACCACATCATACCCGACAGTGACGAGGAGATTGATCTCTCGGGAGATTTATTTGATGGAGATTCGACATTTCTCACCGAAGCAACCGTCGGTTCTCCACCAAATAAAAAGCTGTGTCTGGATGATGAAAATGATGAAAATAACAACTGGAATGATGAAAATCTTCCACCAGAAATTTCGAAATCAGCACAAGAAGTAAGGAATAATTTGATCCCCGAAAAATCGGTTGATAAATATTTTTTTTATTTTTGATCTTGATTTTGATTTTTTTTGTTTTTCAGTGGGGGGGGGGCTTCGACCGCCCCAAACCCCCCAGCAGGGGCTCCGCCCCTGCACGCTTTTGCCCCTCGACCCCACCAGGGACTTCGTCCCTGGACCCTACCGGGGGGCTTCGCTTCCCTAGACCCCCTTCTGTCCNCAAATAAAAAGCTGTGTCTGGATGATGAAAATGATGAAAATAACAACTGGAATGATGAAAATCTTCCACCAGAAATTTCGAAATCAGCACAAGAAGTAAGGAATAATTTGATCCCCGAAAAATCGGTTGATAAATATTTTTTTTATTTTTGATCTTGATTTTGATTTTTTTTGTTTTTCAGTGGGGGGGGGGCTTCGACCGCCCCAAACCCCCCAGCAGGGGCTCCGCCCCTGCACGCTTTTGCCCCTCGACCCCACCAGGGACTTCGTCCCTGGACCCTACCGGGGGGCTTCGCTTCCCTAGACCCCCTTCTGTCCCCCCTCCCGACCCCTTTTCGCCGCGCACGCACTTATGGTATAAAATAGTATACGCAACTCGTGCGTAACCGCTTGCTTCCCGCACTTGTTGCGTAATATACTATTTCACGGAAATCTTTTGTATAGAGCAGAGCGAATTTCGCAAAAAAAAGGATTCGTCAAAATTTAAAAACTTTAGTGAAATTCTAGCTGGACAACACAGGTTGTGTTCTTTCTCGTCTAACGGAAAAACTCACGGAATTCCGGAAATAATCTTTAAAAAAGTCTTGGATAAAAACATTGGAATTTCAAGAGATAAAAATGTCGCCAGCTAGTGTTTTCCAGAGATAATGTCCCATTTCGAACTTTTCGAATCCAATAAAATAATGAGAACTCCGTAGAAAGGGATCGAAATCAACGAGAAAACTCATCCAAGGTCGAAAGATTCGACAGTACTGCACAGTAAACAAAAAGTCGAAGAAATAAACTCCACCGATAACACAATATTGACGTATTGAATATTTAATTTTCAAAATGTGCGAAACACGTGCCGTAGTTTACACGGGTTGCCTCCGCAAACACCTTCCACCTCCGCGCTCGAAAAAGTCCTCGTGTTTTCTCCCCTCGACCTCGATATTTCTGACCTGAGCTCCCAAACTTCCCCCCTGAGGACCATTGTCCCCTTCGAAAAGAAGTCGAAGACCCAAACGCCATACCCAGAAAAAAGGCAATGTCAATTCACATGCTCCACAGTTAATCGTTCCATGGATATACGGGAAATTTTCCCGTGGTATTTAGGGTAATTTCTACCGTGGATATAAGGCAGATGTATTTGCGTACTGAGCCCCCTTTTTTTACCGTGAATACACGGAAGATTTTACCGTGGAACAATTGAAAGGGTTAATCGGAACGGACAGAGGGAGGGTCAATCGAAATGGTCTCAAGGATGACATTGGTCACACAAAAAAGGAGTCGCTGAGGTCACAAACATCATGATCACAAGGGTTACGGCCGACACTACCGTTGGTTAAATGCGTTTTTAACTGACAATGTTTTTGTTGTAGATTCCCGAGCCGAATATCTGAACCTTATTCCCCCCTATTACCTCCTCGAGTTGAATCTCTGGACCTTATTTTCCCCTATTACCTTCTCGAGTGGTATATCTGGACCTTATTCCCCCCTATTACTTCCTTGAGATATTTTTTCCTCCTTTCTTCATCCTATACATCCTGAATAACTCCTTATATGATCCTGCCTCATCCTAAAGGCGTAAAAACCCTTCTCAACTGATACTTTTTTCCCCCTTCTCCTCCTGTCGAATGAAAAGGAATCATAAATCCCCTGAATTAACCCTGATAGCCAGGATGATTGAGTAGCTCACTATTTTGTTCATTTCTGTTTGCTAAAGGCCCCTCATTTACTTTTACTTTCATGTATTTCTTGTATACGTTCATACAAACAATGTATATTAACAATTCTCATGTTAATAATTAAAAATAAATAAAAAATACCTCGAAAGGGTTAGTAGGTTCTTTCCAGGAGGGATGGAGTGGAAAACATTTTAGGGGGTGCAAGCGATAAATAGGTTTAACACACCTCCTGTTTTCCTTCTGAACCCTCGGAATTTGGAAATAACTCGCACGTTCAGGCGGAAACCCGGGGGTCTTTCTGAATGTAAATACTAAACTGCATCCTGGTCCTCCTACTCATGATAGGTGTTCAAGGGGAAATTCAGGTCCTAATATTCGACTCGGGTTTTTTTGGCTAATTTTTGTTCCGAAAAAATTACAGCAGCAATCGCAAAAATTTAGTCAAAAACGCATTCAACTAAAAAAAAAGAAAAAAACTATCATTATATTTTACTGAAAAGAATTATTATTATTTCAAATAATTGATTTGTCAGTTTTATAATTATTACATTTTATTATTATTATCATCATCATTATTATTACAGGTATATATATATATACACATATATATATATATATATATATATATATATATATATATA
>NW_021681340.1:60555-60840 GCF_001412515.2 Diachasma alloeum
AAATTTCATCCCTTAGTCGCAGTTAGGGTCGGAGGAATGAATTTTTGAATGAAAAAAAAATTTTTTTTTCAATCTCCACACTTTGGAGATTTCATTTGAAAAAAAAAAAATTTTTTCAATCTCCGCACTTTGGAGAATTCTTTTGAAAAAAATTTTTGTTTTCAATCTTTTCGTTCTTTCAAAAATTCACTCCTCCCTCCCTAACAGGTGCTAAGGGATGAAATTTGTGTCACGTATTGAGTATTAAATGCTCAACACGTTGGCATAAATTTCATCCCTTAGTCG
>NW_021681340.1:61029-63049 GCF_001412515.2 Diachasma alloeum
TCTTCGCACTTTAAAAAATTCACTCCTCCCTCCCTAACTGGCCCTAAGGAATAAAATTTATGTGACTTATTGAGAATTAAATGCTCAACACGTTGGCATAAATTTCATCCCTTAGTCGCAGTTAGGGTGGGAGGAATGAATTTTTTAATTGAAAATTTTTTTTTTCCATCTCTTTGCACTTTAAAAAATTCACTCCTCTCTCCCTAACTGGCCCTAAGGGATAAAAATTGTGTCACTTATTGAGTATTCAATGCTCAACACGTTGGCACAAATTTCATCCCTTAGTCGCAGTTAGGGTCGGAGGAATGAATTTTTGAATTGAAAAAAAAAATTTTTTTTCAATCTCCGCACTTTGGAGAATTCATTTGAAAAAAAATTTTTTTTTCAATCTCTTCGCTCTTTCAAAAATTCACTCCTCCCTCCCTAACAGGTGCTGAGGGATGAAATTTGTGTCACTCATTGTGTATTAAATGCTCAACACGTTGGCACAAATTTCATCCCTTAGTCGCAGTTAGGGTCGGAGGAATGAATTTTTGAATTGAAAAAAAAAATTTTTTTTCAATCTCCGCACTTTGGAGAATTCATTTGAAAAAAAATTTTTTTTTCAATCTCTTCGCTCTTTCAAAAATTCACTCCTCCCTCCCTAACAGGTGCTAAGGGATGAAATTTGTGTCACGTATTGAGTATTAAATGCTCAACACGTTGGCACAAATTTCATCCCTTAGTCGCAGTTAGGGTCGGAGGAATGAATTTTTGAATTGAAAAAAAAAATTTTTTTTCAATCTCCGCACTTTGGAGAATTCATTTGAAAAAAAAATTTTTTTTCAATCTCTTCGCTCTTTCAAAAATTCACTCCTCCCTCCCTAACAGGTGCTGAGGGATGAAATTTGTGTCACTCATTGTGTATTAAATGATCAACACGTTGGCAGAAATTTCATCCCTTAGTCGCAGTTGGGGTGGGAGGAATGAATTTATGAATTGAAATTTTTTTTTCCATCTCTTCGCACTTTAAAAAATTCACTCCTCCCTCCCTAACTGGTCCTAAGGGATAAAATTTGTGGCACTTATTGAGTATTAAATGCTCAATATGATGGCACAAATTTCATCCCTTAGTCGCAGTTAGGGTGGGAAAAATGAATTTTTGAATTGAAATTTTTTTTTCCATCTCTTTGCACTTTAAAAAATTCACCCCTCTCTCCCTAACTGGACCTAAGGGATAAAATTTGTGTCACTTATTGAGTATTGAATGCTCAACACGTTGGCGTNCTCCCTCCCTAACTGGCCCTAAGGGATAAAATTTGTGACACTTATTGAGTTTTAAATGCTCAACACGTTGGCATAAATTTCATCCCTTAGTCGCAATTAGGGTCGGAGGAATGAATTTTTGAATTGAAAAAAAATTTTTTTTTGCAATTTCTTTGCGCTTTCAAAAATTCACTCCTCCCTCCCTATTAGATTACGCGCTAAGGGATGAAATTTGTGTCACTCATTGAGTATTAAATGCTCAATACGTTGGCACAAATTTCATCCCTTAGCGCCTGTTAGGGAGGGAGGAGTGAATTTTTTAAAGTGCGAAGAGATGGAAAAAAAAAATTCAATTCAAAAATTTATTCCTCCAACCCTAACTGCGACTAAGGGATGAAATTTCTGCCAACGTGTTGAGTATTTAATACTCAATAAGTGACACAAATTTTATTCCTTAGGACCAATTAGGGAGGGAGGAGTGAATTTTTTAAAGTGCGAAGAGATGGAAAAAAAAAATTCAATTCAAAAATTTATTCCTCCAACCCTAACTGCGACTAAGGGATGAAATTTGTGTCACTTATTGAGTATTAAATGCTCAACACGTTGGCACAAATTTCATCCCTTAGTCGCAGTTAGGGTTGGAGGAATAAATTTTTGAATTGAAAAAAAAAATTTTTTTCAATCTCTGCACTTTGGAGAATTCATTTGAAAAAAAAATTTTTTTTCAATCTCTTCGCTCTTTCAAAAATTCACTACTCCCTCCCTAACAGGTGCT
>NW_021681340.1:63229-63722 GCF_001412515.2 Diachasma alloeum
TCCTCCCTCCCTAACTGGCCCTAAGGGATAAAATTTGTGTCACTTCTTGAGTATTAAATGTTCAACACGTTGGCAGAAATTTCATCCCTTAGTCGCAATTAGGGTCGGAGAAATGAATTTTTGAATTGAAAACAAAATTTTTCTTTCAGTCGCTTCGCACTTTCGAAAATTCACCCCTCCGTCCCCAAAAGGCGCTAAGGGATGAAATTTGTGTCACTTATTGAGTATTAAATGCTCAACACGTTGGCAGAAATTTCATCCCTTAGTCGTAGTTAGGGTCGGAGGAATTAATTTTTGAATTGAAAACAAAATTTTTCTTTCAGTCGCTTCGCACTTTCGAAAATTCACCCCTCCGTCCCCAAAAGGCGCTAAGGGATGAAACTCGTGTCATTGAATTGAGCATTTAATACTCAATAAGAGACACTAGTTTCATTCCTTAGCTAAAATTCGGGGGGGAGGGATGAATTTTCAACGGAGACGCGCGTTCCCCGCG
>NW_021681341.1:0-84854 GCF_001412515.2 Diachasma alloeum
GTGAGACGTGAGTTCTCGGATGTTGACGGGGATGCTATTCCAGGTTTCCGGATCAGCAACAGCCAGTGCTGCTTTGTAGGTGTCGGTGCGATAGTTTGGCATAACCAGGGCGAACTGTGCCAGTACCCGTCGTCGGGGTCTGGTAGACGTGTAGACATCAAAGAGGTCGGCAATATACGGCGGGGTACCAGTGCTCTTTACCTGATACATTACGGAAGCTATGGCTACCGTTCTGTACCCACAGATAGAGAGCCATCCCAGACTCCGCCGAGCTTCCGAAATCGGCGCATCTCGAGGAAGGCCTGTGACAAACCTCACAGTTCTATTGATCATGCGCTGGAGTTGCAGATCCCGTACTGTGCCCACACCTTGCAGAACTGCAAGACGCAGAAGATGCAGAAGATGCAGAAGAGAAATGTGGAGAAAATTAAGGGCATTCGCCAGCATCTTACGCAGTGGAGCATCAGTGTAATCACGCAGACTGTAGACTTAGTAGAGGGCAGTGTTGATCTTGGAGCCCACACGTTGTTAGTGGGAAGCAAAGGTCAACTTACTGTCGATGAAAACTCCCAAATTCCTGACGCTGCTTACTATCTCAATGGCAGAACCCTGACAACCAAGCTGCGGCAAGGCAGGTACCTCAATAGCATTCATGTAGCGCCTTGCACCCATGATGATGGCCTTGGTTTTATTTACGTTGACCTGGAGTAGATTAGCCGTAGCCCAGCGTTGAATCCGTGAGATGTCACCATTAATACGTTGATTACACATGTCTAGTTCCGATGATTCACAGCTCAAGTAAATTTGGGATCATCCGTATAAAGGAGGTGCTGCGCCTCAAGAATGGAGTCGCCAATGTCGTTGATGAAGAGCGAGAAGAGGAGAGGACCAAGGATGGATCCTTGAGGCACTCCAGCATTGGTGTTGCAGAAAGCAGAGAGTCCATTTTCGTCTTTCACAGCCTGGGAGCGGCCGACAAGGTAAGATCTAAACCAAGCCTCAGCATCAGCCGAGAGTCCCAGAGTGCCTAATTTGGCCAGGAGTATTGGATGAGAGACAGTGTCGAACGCTTTTGAGAAGTCAAAGAGTACCAAGACAGTTATTTTCCGCTCTTCTACGCCACGTCTCACATCATTCATGAGTCTAAGCGGGGCTGTCTGTGTGCTGTGGCCAGATTTGAATCCACATTGGCGAGGACTCAATAAGTCGTGCGTTTGGATATGTAGAGACAGTTGCTTGAAGGNTCAGCCGAGAGTCCCAGAGTGCCTAATTTGGCCAGGAGTATTGGATGAGAGACAGTGTCGAACGCTTTTGAGAAGTCAAAGAGTACCAAGACAGTTATTTTCCGCTCTTCTACGCCACGTCTCACATCATTCATGAGTCTAAGCGGGGCTGTCTGTGTGCTGTGGCCAGATTTGAATCCACATTGGCGAGGACTCAACAAGTCGTGCGTTTGGATATGTAGAGACAGTTGCTTGAAGGCCAGACGCTCGAGAACTTTCGCAAGGAAGGGCAGGAGAGCAATAGGACGATAGTTTGCCGGTGACTTAGGAGAACTCACTTTGCACACAGGGACAATGATGGCCCGCCTCCAAGCTACAGGGAAGACACTCTCTAGCAACGAACGATTGAAGAGAGAGGTGAGACTCTCAACCAGGGCTGGCAGGGTGTTTAAAATCATCTTTCTCGAAATGCAGTCTGCGCCGACTGCATCGGATTTGATGGATGAGATAGCAGTCTTGATGTCAAGCCAGCTCACCTGCGAGAAGGAGAACGATGCATCAGTGAAGACAGTTCTCAATGGCGAAAGCAGCGGATCCTCAGAAGATACAGTTGAAACGGCAGGAAAATGGGCGTTGAGAACTTCAGTTGAGATGGTGAGGCTTTTGGACAAACCAGCTGTCAGCGCAAGGCTGCGTAGCTCTCTCCACAGTGATGTGCCCGTGAGTCCAGATAAGCGAGTGTGTTAGTACTTGAGGGGGAGAGGGGGAGACGGGGAGAGGGGGAGAGGGGGCGAGGGGGAGATAGGGAGAAGGGGCGAGGAGGAGAGGGAGAGAGAGAGGGAGAGACGGAGAGAGAGAGGGAGAGAGAGAGAGAGGGAAGAATTCATCTGCGTCACAGTTTTATGTATCAAAGGTAAATTTTTCATACAGGAATTCGTCATAAATTCTAGACGCAATCATTTACTATGATGTAGAACGCAATCTAGAATTATATTCCATTTTTTTGTTCAATTGTTATTATAGACACCACCCCCGAAGTGACAGCTGCACTAAAGCAAATCAAGACAAAGGACAAGGAGAATGACATGAGGAATTAGAAGAGTCCGGAGAAGGATAATGGTACATTAGAGTACAAGGGCACAAATTTCGTTTTCGACGAATGTGAAGTTTACAGGCCGAGCCGAAGGCGAGGTCACGGCGAGCCACGGCGAGCCATAAAAACAATTCTTCGAGCCCAGACGCACGATATCTTTCAGAGCAGAATTTCTCGGCATCGAATCAGCAGAAGGACAGAATAGTGAGTGATGAAACAAAAAATCTGTGTCTATTGTGAAGTATCTTTTCGACTGTCTCCTTTTCGTAAATTCTCTCATGCTCATATAATTGACACACGATATGAAAGACACCCGTAAAATGAGACAGTCAATGAGCATTTTGACTACTTCAAACATTCGCGTCCGCATTTCTCAATTCTTCTTTTATTTTCTTTTTTTTTTCTATGTTTGTCCATCCGGTTGAATTATTTCAGATTAGTGAAGTCGAATAAAATGATCAATGAAAAATTGTACCGCCCCTCTTTGATTGTTAAGTTTGTCTGTTACTCATTCAGTCCAACCCAAACGATGGAATGTCTCTCGATAAAGTTTAGCTACGATTCCATCGCCGCTTAGACTCATTAAATTTCTGTAGTTCCCGAGTATTCTGAATAATTTCGCAATGGAGGAAACAAATTCTGTACCAGAATTTCAAACCCGAGTTTCATACTATTCCACATGATTTCCAAGCAAAAATACAGAATGTCAAAATCCGACGAAAATAATGTTTCTATTCGGAAGTAAAAGGAATACTCAACAAAAACGAAAATCAATTTTTGAAAAAAAAAATCGCCAAGAACGGCTCCGAGCGTTCTGTCACTTGGTGCGACTTTTTAGGAGCTAGAATCACACCCCAAGTTGGTTCACTTGGAATTTTGATTAACTCGCTTTTATCATTTTATTTTCATAATTTTTATTTTTTTCGTCGCTTTTCCTAAGTTGTATTCAGAACCTTCGTGTATTCAATGCTTGGCACTTACTTTTTGTGATTTCCCCACTTTTGGTAGACAGAACGCTCGGACCCGTTCTTGGCGATTTTTTTTTTTCAAAAATTCATTCTTGTTTTTGTCGAGATTTCACACATTTTTGTAATGTTATATGCTCAGTCTTGGTATTCACTTTAGTCCTGGAGTTAATTCACTATACAGAGAGCAATGTTCGTCCTGGACGAGTGTCTTTTGCCACTTTGTTTCTCCTTTTTCCGGTCTTTTTTCCGGATTTACCAGGTCTGGACAACACATATTTCTTCTCCATAATGCGGAAATTTGCGACAAAGTGGAGCGTTTATCATCGACTCAAAATCCCAACATCTTTGTCTATCAGCAAAGATATTAAGCGAGAAATCAAGATTTGAGGATCATAACAAAAGTTCCACTTGACTCCCCTTTGGATAGTATTATAGTCACGGGTATTCAACGTTGGTAAACGGCGCGTATATAATCCACCAATCACTTTTGAATATTGGCGTGACGTCAGGGAACAGGGATACCAACTTTCCCACTATAATCTCCGCTTAAAGGCCTTCGAGAGAAATGAATCGACGAAAATCTCATTTCGCAAAAAGCAATTTCGCAAAAATCTTTTTTCCTCAATATCTAAAAAAAATACGCAACCGAATGTTATTTTTCTTACGTCAAAATATTCTTTATGTTAATATCAAATCAAATCAAGTCAGAATATCTTGACCTCACCAGGAACAACTTCGTAGTAATTGGCATTTTTCATTCTGTTAATGAAATCGTTAAGGACACGATAACGCTCAAAAAAATTGAGATAGAAAATTGAAATTTTATATGATTGTAGCTCTTATGATATTACAGGATATAATTTTGGCTGGGTGAAATCGTACGACTAGTTTGGAAGATATGCAATTTTTGGTGAAAAACTGTATTGCTAAATATCTCTGAAACTACTGGTCATATTCTTTTTTTTTTTCTTTCAAAATACTAGTCATGATGTTTTTTATGAAGATCAATAAAAATATGGATACCCGTCCATACAAAATTTTCGAGATATTGGCGTTTTTGATTCCGAATGGAAGCATTGTAATCTTTAAATTCAAAGTTTCCAGTTTTTTTGTGTCAGGGTGATCAATTTTGGACTGAGGAATCATAATATGAGATTTCTAGACCGTGTCCGTATGTATGTATTGTGACGTAATTTCAAGAGGTTCACGGAACCCTCCATCCACTACGTAGCCCTTCGACGTACGACCACCCTGAAACAGCAAATAAGTCGAGCGCCAGGTCGTTATTACCAGAACGACCACTGGAATGAAACGAATAACCAAAAACAGAATTTCCGAAATAATCCCAAGCTTCGAAACGGTCTCCTGCTAGCTCCGACCGAAGAACGGCGTGAAGGTCACTGGTGAAGCTTAGGTTAAAGTATGACTAGGTCCTGACTAAATAAATAAAATTAACTCAAGATTGCGGGGGAAAAAAAAATCACAATATTTAATACGACTTAGCTGACTCGATACAAATAAAATAACTCAATTTCTCCGGAAAACCCCCTTTGGTTGTTTCGATCGATCAACGATCATGAGGCTCCAATAGTACTGATTCTACATTTGTCCAAGGAATAAAAGATTCTGATAGAAAACGAGAGTAGTAGTCAATTTAGTCAAAAGAGATAGTCAAGAATAACCAAAGTCAAAGAGAGAAAAGAAATAAAACCAGAATCAAAATATCGTCCATAATAATCATGTAGATTGAACAACACTGAACGATCGAAACCCAAGAATTCATCTACGTGACAAGTGACGCTGGCTGTCCGACACAAATACGAAAACTCGAAACAATGGGCCAGCGAAACGAAGCAAGGTCACGAGACCCAAAAGACCTACGTTCAATGTCCTTCACTGAATATTCACCGACAGAGAGAGCGTTCATCTAACACGGATTAATTTAGACGCAACACTAACTCATTTTTAACAACCAAAATATTCATAAAATAACAATTACTCGCAACATCAAACCCGAGAGCCCGAGACTCTACGAAACGAATCAATGTCGCGAGACAACCGAAATCGAATGATCAAACACAATGATTCCAATTACGCACGAGAGAGAGACGAAAAGACTAATTAAGTACTGATCAGAGTGACTAGGACTCTATCCGGCAATTGTCTCGAAA
Source organism: Diachasma alloeum (assembly GCF_001412515.2). Lineage (NCBI taxonomy): Eukaryota > Metazoa > Arthropoda > Insecta > Hymenoptera > Braconidae > Diachasma > Diachasma alloeum. The sequence continues at coordinate 5,456 of NW_021681341.1, forward strand.
ATCTAGAAGTCCTACGGGACTAAGATGCCCGGAGCATCTATCCAAAATTCTACAATTGGCCAGAGTCCTACTCACGACAAATTTACAAAAATGCGTCATACGGAGTCGTAGCCATCACGCTCACCCAGCAGTCCACCTCGATGCCTCCGGAAAACGTCTCAAAAACTCCTCAATTCCGAGTCCTCGGGACCTTCCTCCAGACGAATCTACTCAAGGCTTCCTCCACAGGGCTTATTCTCCTTCGATATCGCCTTCAGGCTCCCCCAAAACTCCAAAACGAACGCAATTGACTCTCCAACTCGCTTAAACACGACGTGTGTTAGAACCACCAAACGGGAAGTGAGGTTCGTTTTCCCAGCGACACCACGCTGGACTGTGAAAATGCGGTAACGACGCTCATTGGCTGCTCGCTCCGTTCACTCCTCCAATCAGTTTCCGGACAACTAGACTCTGTCGCTCACATGGCCGCACCAAGTCCGTCGGCGCATGCGTAGTGACTTCTCTAGATGTTATTTAGTTAAAACCATTCATTCCCGAGTATCAATTAACTCTAAATGTCCTCTGACCTCCTTTCAAATCAGTCTCCTGACCATTTTGTCCCCAAAGGACCATTTCACTCAACCTCCTTCTGATCTCGGTGAAATACTTCACTTCCCCTTCCACATTGAACCAGCCGGGCTCCTACATCACGTTTCCCCTAGAGTTGCCCGAGAGCTGGCGACCTCTGGCAATCCGAAGACCCATGAAGCTCCCATCACGAACTCGAAGTGTCCCGAAGTCCCTCGACGATTCCCGGAGACATTGCCACCTCAGTCCCACGATGTTGGCGCCAGATTCGATTCAAACAATCCGGAAGACGATACAAAACAAAAGAATTAACAAATATACTTAATCTCTCTCGTGACTCCCGCTGTCGGTTGGTGACTTCCCGTCTGGTGATTTTAAATTCGAAACCCACACGCGAAACGGTCGAATAACAAATCATGCTATTTGTGACGGAAAATAACACGTCACAACTAACCCCTCCCAGACCGAACGCGATGGCTACCCTTTAGGACCTCAAAGCCATAAAACACGAAATCAACTCACCAGATGAGACCCCAATCACCCCGATCAGCAAAAATCACACATGAAGTACCACAAAACAAAACAAAAGGAAATATTAAATCATCAGGCAAGGAGCTGTCAATGAAAAGGTCTGAAATGCTGAAATAAAAGGTCTAAAGGAATTAATCCACAAAACAAAAAAAAATCAATCAATTGATAACCACCATCGCTTTATTTTCTCAATCACTCGATGACAAGTTATCAAAAGGTCGCGGAACCGAATAGAACATTTTCCAAAAGCTACGAAACTAAATCTCAAAGATACAAAACCTAAATTAACCCGGGTCGCGAAACCCATCAAGCTCGAACTTATTCCTATTAAATTCAACAAACCGAGCTGCGAGACTCGATATCACAAATGTCTCCCCACAGTCATAAGTCACGTGACCCAAACGAACGTTACCGATAACTAGTGTTTCCGATAGTTAGATCGGCGAGGCTTCAGGCGGTCCATATACCACCTTGGAGCATCCAGAGAGAACTTATGAGGGTCACAGAAAGGACACTCATCCGCCACAACTCCCTGAGTCCCACAACCCCAGCAAACTGTCCCAATCGGAAGTGGACACGTCGAAATCGTGTGCAAGGGATTCTTACAATTGTGGCACCCCGCCATGTCGAACACCATACCGAACGACGACGGAGTCTTAGCCAAAACCTGAGCCCAGTGCATCGTGTTTTCGAACGCCTCACGACGAGAAATCAACGGACATGGAGTGTACCTTGCCTCTCCCTCGGTCTGCGTACCGATCGAACGCGACGACATCACCTCCGAAACCCCCACAGCAGCATCTATCTCCGTGTTCACCCCGGCTTCACAGGTCGGTATCATTTCTGTGACCGTCTGGCACCTTCGGCACGAATACCAGGGCAAAGCTATCGGCTCCATCGACACAGGAGGCAACACCGTAACCCGATCTTCGACCGCCGCAACAACCTCCTCAGGACTCGGCATGACGGCACGACTTGGGTGCCAACCATCCTCGAACACAATCGAGATCATCAGGGACTCCAACTCCTGTACCAGCACCTGCTGACGACTGCGATGAAGCGTCCTCCAAATCAGAACTACGTCTGACAGACGCAACCACTGGTTGACTGACATCCTGTCCCACATCATGACTGCAAACAAATTCAGAAACACACAAAATAAACGGACAAACGAAAACAACAAAAATCAGATCAAGTCTACAAAACACAACCGAAATCCAAAGTACATCAGAACGAATGAATCTCAAAGAACTCCCGACCTCCGAGATAGACCAAAATTACTCCTCATCCGACAGTTCCGCAACAGGCTCAGCGTTCGAACGAGCTTCCAGCAAGTCCTTGACGTGGTGACGACCTACAACCACACCATCTTCGTTCGAGATCTCATATATCAACGGAGAAACGACACGACTCACACGGTAGATCTCTGGCGAATACTTCCTAAAGAGCTTCGCAGCTTGACCTTTAGCAGCATTAGACAGTTGTCGAATCTTCCTTCGGACCTTATCACCAATCTCGAAACGAACATCACGATGATGAGTGTTATAATACTTCGCCTGCCGTTCGAAAGCCCTATGCAAATTCTCAATGACTAAGTCATACAATTCTGCCATCCGCTCCATTCTCTTAGCCCACCGCTTCGTATCTGGAACAACTGCACTCGGATCCTCTTCGGTTAACTTCTGAAAGAACAGAGATTTACGCGGCTGTCTCCCAAAATTCAAAAATGCAGGTGATAAATGCAACGAGCTATGACCAGCTGAATTGTACGCGAACCGAAACTCAGAAATGTGGAGATCCCACTCCCTATGATCTTGCTCGATAAAACAGATAATCATGCTCTTTAACACACGATTGACCCGTTCCACAGGGTTTGCCTGTGCATGATAAGGTGGAGTCGTCTCATGTCGAAGACCCAATGAGCTAGCCAGTTCTTTCATCTGCTTATTCGAGAACTCGGTACCATTATCAGTCAACAACACCTCTGGAGTACCGTAACGATGGACCACCAAATCCTCGAATTGCCTCAAAATTGTCGGTCCATCAGCCTTCCTGATAGCAACGACCTCAATCATCTTAGAGAAAATATCCTGAAAGACCAGCAAATACCTAAATCCACTCTTCGACGGAGGAAACGGACCCATAATGTCAGCAGCCACAAAAACCCAAGGCTCCTGCACACATCTCTGTCCCATCAGACCTGCAGGCTTCTGCTGAGACACCTTACATGTCTGACAAATTTCACACCCACGCACGAAATTCTCCACATCCTCACTCATCCCAGGCCAGTAAAAAGACAATGCAACTCTAGCTAACGTCTTCTCTATTCCCAAATGACCTGCTGTAGGGGGATTATGATGTTCACTCATAATTCCATGACGGAAAGCTCTTGGCGGAACCAACTTCCATGCATCAAGATCTTCCGCAACAGTCGAAACCAGAACATTCGGACGGTACCGATACAGCTGGTCATCAACGACACACCAACCGGCCCATTTACCCGGATGCTTCTCGACCTCAGCCTTCCGGCGAGAATACCAAACATCACTAAATTCCGCCGACGATGTCACGCGCGTCACGGGTTCGTTCATCGAAGGATCGATAGCATTAACTTCAATCTCCTCGCGATCGGAACATTCGTCCTCGAACATCCGCGACAACGCATCCGGCACATGATGTAACGCCCCCTTACGATGGATGATTTCATAGTCATATTCCTGTAAACTTAAAGCCCACCGAGACAATCTACCGACAGGATTCTTCAGATTATGGAGCCATCTCAAACTACTGTGGTCCGTAACCACCGTGAAATGAAACCCCTCCACATAACGGCGAAAATGCTCAACTGCCCAAATGACCGATAAACATTCTTTTTCTGACACCGTATAATTCCTCTCAGCAGAATTTAACGTACGGCTGGCGAAACCTACAACATAATCTACTCCGTTGATCTTCTGTTGCAAAACTGCACCTAACCCAAAAGCACTCGCATCTGTATGCAGTTCAAACGGAGCAGAGAAATCTGGACAAGACAGAACCGGAGCAGTAGAAAGTGCAGTCTTCAAATTATCAAAAGCACGTTGCTGCTCAACTCCCCACCGCCAGACGATAGCTTTACGAAGTAAACGCGTCAGTGGCTCTGCCAACGTCGAGTAGTCTTTAACAAATCTCCGATACCACGCGGACATTCCAAGAAACCTACGCAACTGCCGAACATTCCTCGGTACCGGATATTCCAAAATCGGAGCTACCTTCGAAGGATCTAAGTGCAATCCATCCGCGTCCACAATGAAACCCAGATACTGCACCCGAGAACTACAGAACACACATTTGTCAGGATTCACCTCTAACCTCGCATCCCGCAAACGCGTCAGAACCTTCTCCAGTACTACCATATGTTCCTCGAACGTTTCAGTCGTAACGATAATGTCATCCAAATAGGCAAATGCATGCGGCTCCAAGTCCGGCGTAACAATTCCATCGACAAGACGTTGGAACGTAGCCGGAGCATTGGTCAAACCGAATGGCATGCCCACATACTGAAACAATCCGAGTCCTGGAACAGCAAAAGCTGTAAACTCACGAGCTCGCTCACTCAACGGAACCTGATGGTAAGCCTTCTTCAAGTCCAACGTAGTGATATATCGAGCCGAACGTAACTTATCCAAAATCGAAGTGAGATTCGCAATCATATACGCGTCTTTCTTAGTAATCTTATTCAATTTGCGAAAATCTACACACATCCGGACCTTAGTAGGCTGCTTGACCATGACGACAGGGTTAGTCCACGGGCTATTCGACTTCTCGATAATACCTGCCTCAAGCAATTCCTTAACCTGCCTTTTCATTTCCTCAAGAATCGGCGGCGAAACCGGATAAATTCTCTGACGTATCGGTGTGTGATCGCTTGGCCCTACAATATCATGCACTGCTAACGGAGTAAAATCCGACTTCCCAACTCTCTGATAACGCAGTCGCGATACTAATGCCTCAATACAGTCGCGCTCTTCCTCAGAAGTCTCTTGCAACCCTGCGATCTCATGCGGAACTCCAATGTCTCGAGACTCAAATGGAAATTTCACTTCCTGACTAGCTAACCACCACTCGTCAGTGCTGGCGTCGACCACTAGTCCGAATATTCGCATAAACTCAACACCGAACAACAAGTTGTGACTCAAACCCGGAGCAATAACAAATTTTACGCCATTCGTAACTCCTTTCAACGTAACCGGAATCACAACTGTTCCAAAAATCGTCTCCCTAGCCCCATTTGCAACAACTACCGATGAGTTGTGAGACCAAGAGATTTCCAAACCTAACTTATCCACCCAATCTCGCGGAACACTACGGATACAAGAACTTGATGCGCCAGAGTCCAACAAAACGTTCAAACCCACCGACCCGATCGTGACCGGTAAATAAAGACGTTGATTAGACTCGATACTCACTTGGCAAATCTCCCCGACGGTATCAGATTGGCCAAACCCAACACCCTCGCTTTGACTCCCCGGAGTTTCATTCATCGGCGCGGTACCCGCGGAACCTCGACCATCTGATGATAATTGATCTCCTGTTTTCCTACTCTCCCCACTGTTCTGACAAACCGGCGAAACGTCCACTGAATTAACCCTTAATTCATCACCGGACAGCAGAGGGTTAGAATCTACTGCCCTGCTTTCGAGTTTCCCGTCCTGCGTATCTTAGCCTGACACACGGAGCATTGTGGCTTACGGACATCTCTTGCCCCGCAACCAAAACAAAATACTCCCGTCAATGGCTCTGGACAAACGATACGACGATGTCCTGGTTTTCGACAGTTAAAACAAATAACATCCAGATTAGGAGGCTTAGACGCAACCCCTCCCAATACGGAGCTGACTGGGATTTCAGAGCTAACAGGTACGGCTGAGACTTTAGTCGCACCAGCAGAAGATTTATTCTTCTTCTTAACGGACTTCGCATCCGCCCTACCCCTAACAAAACCCACAACTTTCGGCAATGTGAGATCGACAGCACAAACTTCAGTATTCCCTGAAGTCTTGTTCTTAACTGCCCCCTTATAACGATCAGGTGCATAAGCACACAAGGGATAGATCGTATCCTGAACAGGAGGTGGAGCAGCGAGTTTAGGAAGATTTCGTCTCTCATCAAAGTCCTGAACTAATTCTTCAAGTTTGTCGAAAGTCTGAAAATCTCTCCTGGAGATCATGTGATGATACTCACGTCTAAGATTCATAAACGCGAGATCCAACCTAGCCTCCTCAGAGAAATGCGTATCACGCGAATGAGTCCACATCAGACGGACGTTATCGATAAAATCAGATCCAGACTCCAGATCACCTTGTGTTCGCAACACAATATCGTGAACGAGACGACACTTGTTCACTTCTGGATTCGAGAACCTACGAATGAACGCTAACTTAAATCCCTCAAAATCCTGAAATCGAGTTTTCCGTTCCTCCCACCAATTGTAGGCTATACCCTTTAACAAGACCGGAATAACACGAAACAATTCTTCGTTCTTCATGTTACAAGCGTCCTTGCAGACATTGACTTTTCTCAAGAACGTATCAACGTTCTCTGCAGTCGAACCCGAGAAAGTTAACTTCCACGATTGGACTCGATCAAAAGCACCCAAATTAAGACGTGCATTTTCATCCCGAATTCTATCCAATCCACGGTTAAGCTCACGATCCAATCCGCCATTCGAGTTCGTGAAGCTACCATCGTCAACTTGAACCAAAGTCTGAATTCCGTTAACCAGCCTCCAACAGTAAAGTCCCGCTGAACCTCCATTCTGAACTGGACCGTTACGGACGTGATTACCCTCTGATTCACCGTGACCCATTCTAGCCTCTTCAACTCTCTCATTAGCGAAGAACGCATCATCCCGATCTCTAGGAGAACTCGACACATACGGCACATTTTCCTGATTCAAATCATTCAAAAACGGATTTGTAGCATTCAAAGTCATTCCCGCACGATCCTGATTAGCAGCTCCAGATCTAGGCGGTATCAAAGGAGCGGGTCTCCTCTGATCATCCCCAGGCCTAACTAACGGACGATCTTGACGACGATCGATCTCGGTCCACGTGGTATTAGGAAAAGATTTCAACCGAATAGCTCGAATCAACCGATCCCGAACAACCTCCTCCTCACCCTCCGTATTAGCATCAAATGCCCTCAGGACCTCACGCAATCTCGTCAAAGTTAAATCCCGAATCCACTGATCGGCTTCCCAACCAGCAGCGCCAGAAGAATTCCCCTGAGCATTCTTAGAAGTATCCGTACCCCCTGAAGCCATAATCAACGAAAATGCCGGACCCAAACGTGAATATTCGCGTGAACTCAAAACAAAATCACTAATATTGACTTCCGTGGTGATATATCAATTGATCCGAGTTACAAAAATAATCAAACATAAGATTCAGACCAATCACACAGATCCTTAACTTAAACAAAAACAAGTCTCTCTCTCTCTCGCAACGCAGATCGCACCATTTATCTCGTAAAAGCGCAAATATCACAAATAAATTCTCGAATGCGAGATATCACAACCAATAATACTGTTGTCCAATACCTCGGCGCAAAAAAAAAAAAAATTCTCAAAACTGAAAAGTCAAAATCACGAAAACACAGTCCCAAAATAAAATTCGAAACTCGAAATACCGTTGAACAAAACTCACGCCACAGTAAATCCACGGTCACGAAACCTGAACTCCGAATTGAATCGATAAGAATGACGAGAGAGTCAACAAATAGAAAACCCCAACGTCATTCGACAATAAAACCCGAACCCCAATTCCAACGATGATGAAATAATAAAAAAAAACCGTGAATGAAACTGTTAATTACGCAAGCGAAACCTCTCCGGTAAACTAAACAAAAAAAACTCAAAGCAAGAACTAAATTCCCGTGAGAAGATACCGTGGGCCCCACGTCGGGCGCCAAAAAGCTGTGACGTAATTTCAAGAGGTTCACGGAACCCTCCATCCACTACGTAGCCCTTCGACGTACGACCACCCTGAAACAGCAAATAAGTCGAGCGCCAGGTCGTTATTACCAGAACGACCACTGGAATGAAACGAATAACCAAAAACAGAATTTCCGAAATAATCCCAAGCTTCGAAACGGTCTCCTGCTAGCTCCGACCGAAGAACGGCGTGAAGGTCACTGGTGAAGCTTAGGTTAAAGTATGACTAGGTCCTGACTAAATAAATAAAATTAACTCAAGATTGCGGGGGAAAAAAAAATCACAATATTTAATACGACTTAGCTGACTCGATACAAATAAAATAACTCAATTTCTCTGGAAAACCCCCTTTGGTTGTTTCGATCGATCAACGATCATGAGGCTCCAATAGTACTGATTCTACATTTGTCCAAGGAATAAAAGATTCTGATAGAAAACGAGAGTAGTAGTCAATTTAGTCAAAAGAGATAGTCAAGAATAACCAAAGTCAAAGAGAGAAAAGAAATAAAACCAGAATCAAAATATCGTCCATAATAATCATGTAGATTGAACAACACTGAACGATCGAAACCCAAGAATTCATCTACGTGACAAGTGACGCTGGCTGTCCGACACAAATACGAAAACTCGAAACAATGGGCCAGCGAAACGAAGCAAGGTCACGAGACCCAAAAGACCTACGTTCAATGTCCTTCACTGAATATTCACCGACAGAGAGAGCGTTCATCTAACACGGATTAATTTAGACGCAACACTAACTCATTTTTAACAACCAAAATATTCATAAAATAACAATTACTCGCAACATCAAACCCGAGAGCCCGAGACTCTACGAAACGAATCAATGTCGCGAGACAACCGAAATCGAATGATCAAACACAATGATTCCAATTACGCACGAGAGAGAGACGAAAAGACTAATTAAGTACTGATCAGAGTGACTAGGACTCTATCCGGCAATTGTCTCGAAAATCTAGAAGTCCTACGGGACTAAGATGCCCGGAGCATCTATCCAAAATTCTACAATTGGCCAGAGTCCTACTCACGACAAATTTACAAAAATGCGTCATACGGAGTCGTAGCCATCACGCTCACCCAGCAGTCCACCTCGATGCCTCCGGAAAACGTCTCAAAAACTCCTCAATTCCGAGTCCTCGGGACCTTCCTCCAGACGAATCTACTCAAGGCTTCCTCCACAGGGCTTATTCTCCTTCGATATCGCCTTCAGGCTCCCCCAAAACTCCAAAACGAACGCAATTGACTCTCCAACTCGCTTAAACACGACGTGTGTTAGAACCACCAAACGGGAAGTGAGGTTCGTTTTCCCAGCGACACCACGCTGGACTGTGAAAATGCGGTAACGACGCTCATTGGCTGCTCGCTCCGTTCACTCCTCCAATCAGTTTCCGGACAACTAGACTCTGTCGCTCACATGGCCGCACCAAGTCCGTCGGCGCATGCGTAATGACTTCTCTAGATGTTATTTAGTTAAAACCATTCATTCCCGAGTATCAATTAACTCTAAATGTCCTCTGACCTCCTTTCAAATCAGTCTCCTGACCATTTTGTCCCCAAAGGACCATTTCACTCAACCTCCTTCTGATCTCGGTGAAATACTTCACTTCCCCTTCCACATTGAACCAGCCGGGCTCCTACATCACGTTTCCCCTAGAGTTGCCCGAGAGCTGGCGACCTCTGGCAATCCGAAGACCCATGAAGCTCCCATCACGAACTCGAAGTGTCCCGAAGTCCCTCGACGATTCCCGGAGACATTGCCACCTCAGTCCCACGATGTTGGCGCCAGATTCGATTCAAACAATCCGGAAGACGATACAAAACAAAAGAATTAACAAATATACTTAATCTCTCTCGTGACTCCCGCTGTCGGTTGGTGACTTCCCGTCTGGTGATTTTAAATTCGAAACCCACACGCGAAACGGTCGAATAACAAATCATGCTATTTGTGACGGAAAATAACACGTCACAGTATGTATGTATGTGACCGGTTTAGTTTTACCACGGTTAAACAATAAATAAATAATTGTTCAAATCGATTCAATTGTGGTTTAAACTATTCATTTCGATGTTATCTCGACCGAGTTAGAACTTGGTGATGATTGCAAAAATCTTTCTTGAGTTTTTAGTTACTCATTTTTTACCTCAATTTCTGACCCTTATTTTGACCCTTATTTCTGACCATCATTTTGACCATTCGGAAGCATTTTGCTAATTCATTAGCACAAACGGGCATAACAATTGATTTAGAGCAAAGCAAATTCCCACTTGTTTTTTTTTTTCAATCCAAATGTCAGCCGATAGAATCGCACCATTCGATGTTATTTTGTGTAGTTGACATACATAATTAATCGAATCTGGTCTCCCCTGGGTCAATCAGAGTTCAGTATTCAATAACATGAAGTACTTCCCAAATGAAATTACAGCGGTAATATTTCAATAATTTCCCTGCGGTTGCTAAGTAATAAACAACAACTCTTCACTTGGTTGAACCTATGTGAATGAGCGCAACATTTTTTTCTTCATGTGATGTGAGAAGCGTCAAACTAACATTTATATTTGTCGATATGAGTGAGAAAAGCAATCTATTTGGTAGTGAATCCCTCGAGAATATCAGCAAAACAAGTTCATATCTCGGTTTTTGGAAAAAAAAAAAGTCGAAATTGGTCCTATAATTTTTTAGATTTTCGCGAAAAACGATGTAAAAACAAATCGCTCTCTCTAAAAAACAAATGGACCGATCGGGAGGACATTTTGCACAGAGTTAGTCCAATTCAATGCCAAATATTTGACAAAATTTCAAATTTTTTGGAATTGTTCTAGCCCTCTATTCATCCAATTTACGGAAAAATGACCACGAGATGACCGTGGGCACAGACACACCCGGTGTCCAAATTTCGTGTTTTTACGTTTCAGACCATTCTACATCGTTTCCAAGCAAAATTAGAAAATGTGAAAATCAAATGATTTCAATGCTTCCATTCGAAAACAAGGAATGGAACAATAGTATATTTCAGCACGTGTGGGGCAACATCGTCTTTAACGTGTGTGGGGTTTACAGCATGAGCCGAAGGCGAGTGATGTAACCACACACGTTAAGGACGAAATTTCCTAACAAGTACTGAACAAAATTTTATGTCACGAAGCCTGAATGCGTCGCGTCTCGTGTCTAATCCAGCCGGTTTCTGGCATGAGTGGCATAAAATATTCCTCCAAATACAGAAAAGAATAAGAAGTCGATTTGGGGCCAATTGTTCTTTTTCCTCTCCTAGTACCCCGTGATGTCAAATCCCATGCTGCCTACTGGTTGGAATTGGGGGGGAAGAATCCGGAAGAAGAGTAATCCGGAGTGCCAAATACTGACTAATGCTTTTTGAACGTCTAGAAATAAGCTGATGTATTCAGATTGTTAAATTTGGCTGGCTGAACTCTGGATGTGAGGATTGTGAGTAGATGAAGTGCGGATTTTCCTTCTTAGAATCTAAATTAAAATATAGGGATTTTATTCACGGTTACCGAATTTAGTCGTTCTTTAACTATTTTTTCAACATTTTGCCTATACAGGGGAGGAGCGTGATGGGTCTATAACTGTCTATTTGATGAGCATCTTTGTTAACGATGGGAATCACAATAATTGTGCCTTTCTTCCAAGTGGAGGGAAAATGTGCGTTTCGAATACAGAATGTAAAGATGTTACGGATGTGAAGGTGGATGTTGCTTGAAAGGTTTATCAGGGTGCCGCGGCGAATACTGTCGTGATCCGGGTCTGTATTTTTCCCATTCATGAGTGCTCTGTTATATTCGCCGGGTGGTATTTGTAGGAGGTTGGTGAAGTCATCAAGCCAATCATCAACGTAGTAGAGAGAATTTTCGGCGAATATGTCTGATTGGGAGAATTTGTAGGCATCCTCAAGATGGGTAGCAAAAACGTTGGCTTTCTCTGTGTCTGCGATAAAAATTTGATTGCTCGATTTAATTTCGGGGATCGTCATTTCGGGTCGGCATCTGATGAGTTTTTGAATAGTAGACCAATATTCCTTACCTTGCTTTCAGCCATTGGTGAGACCTGAACTCTTGAGTGAGTTCATGAATGTTATTGTTAAGAGCATTGATTTCGGCTTTCCTATTTCAATTGGTATCGGCAGTGTTGCGATATTTGTTGGATTAATAGGCTCTGTACGTTCTCCTTTTCATTTTCGTCAGATGGATAATGAACGGTGGAAGTATGTAATTGAAGAAGTTGTACTTGGAGGCTAGCGTATACTTTAATATAGTTTCTGAGTGTAATGCGTTAAATGCTGTGATGTTCTCGACGGTGATCTTGGAATGATTTTGGATGAATTGCGATACTTTTGTGTTGACTGACTCCATATTCGTTTTTTGGAAATGATGTACTAGTGAGTGGATCTCGGGGATGAGGATCTCTTGATTGAGAGTTTTATTGCCAGATGTACCGAGTCGAGATCTGGAGTAAGCGCAATTCTGTGGATTCTGTCTCGGATGTTTTTAGTGCAAAAGATCAGATCTGGAGTGGTGTTCTCGTCCAGCGATATGATGAAGTAAATCCATTATTTCATTGAAAAACATATTTTCCATCAAATAGGAATCTAATATATGAGCAGTTCCACGCCAAAACGGACACCTGAAAAGTTCAATGTCGCGGATTTTCTGGCTGATTTTTTTCTGAAAAGTTGGGTATTAGACGAACATTTTGAGAAAAAAGAAGTCAAAAATATTAATAATTGCGGGAGTTACGATTTTCTGAAATTTCCTTGTATTTTTTTGGTGAATTTTTTTTTTTCAGTTTATCATTAATATCCGAGCCCAGATTAAAGCTATCAAATTTCTCTTCAAACTACTTAGAAAACATGGAAAAAGCTTCAAAATGAGATGTCCCTCGTTCCATTCCCTTCAGATTTACGGGGTTTATGCCACAAAACGTGTTTTTTTTTCAATCGCAATTATCTCAAAAACCTAATTTTTTAAAAATCTGAAATTTTCACCAAAAATCACCGATTAAATGACGAACATTTTGGCGTCAATTGAAGTTAGTAGTTTGCCATATTTTGGCAGATATGATTTTTTTAAATAAGCAAACTACTAAAAATGATCAGAAATCGCTGTTAATCATCCAATTATTTTACGAAAGAGTAGATTTTCGATTGAAAATTGGTAAATGGAAAGATATGAGAGTAGTAGAAATGAACAAAAAAATTAGTTTGTCGTTCGTATTAGTCGAAATCCGTTATTTGTTTAACGAGTGAGTTTTTTTTCTTCTTCCATTGATATATGGGACATTCCATGTCAACTCAGCCACCCTGGAATTTTTTGGTTCTCAGAATCTTGAATTAGCATGCTCCCAGTCAAGTACTACATGAGTACATACTTTCTCTAAATTTTCGCTCCTTTAACATTAATTGTTTGGCCAGGACAAATAACAAAAGCTCAAATTTTTGAAAAATCATATCTTGCGAACAAATTGGCCGATTTTGATGAATAAAAAAAGATTTTTTCCGTTTTTTCATATACTTTTGGAATAAAGATACGACAGTACTACGTGGAAGAATAGTGAGTCATTTTTTAAGTTTTTTGTTATTTAAATCCTTCTGTTATGAAGGGGGATTCGAAAATCGAATAATTTTTTTTTTCTTCGATGGATAATGATATTACTCAACTTTTTCGGGGTGTTTCAAAATGGGATAGCCATATGGAGATGAGGGAAAATTTTTTTTCTCATGAAAAATTAGATTTTCCGGATTTTGTTCCTGAAAAATGATGAGTGAAAGGATGAGCGTGCAATTTTTCGGCATAATTTGAAGATGAGATGCATAAGTAGTGATGGATAAAAAACGTTTTTTATAGAAAAAAGTTGAATTTATTGAGTACTAACAGCTCTACTTACGTAAACGACAATGAGAATTCGCAAAGTACCAAATATTTGATGAGTTTTTAGATCACCATAGAGTATATATCTGTTTTAAGTTTGTAATTTGAAAAATAAACATTAAATTATAGGGAAAAAGCAATTTGAAATCGAACTTTTCTGGATCACAATGGCCATCTTAATGTACGGCGTCCATTTCGTTTCTTCTCCTTTGGAAAAACTTCTCCCGTAGTCGCAGAAGAATATCTCTTAATCAATAATTCCTTATCTCTCCCACAGGGATGAAGCCGTTATTTTTTTTCATCGCTGGAATCGCCTTTGCACTGTCGAATCTTGTGTTCAACCGTTCTTTCATATCCTTGCGTTCCTGTTTATTGTAGAAAAACACATCGAGACCCTTGAAATTATTCTTTGCCCACTGGAACAGACCATCTGGAGTGAGAATAGGTTCACCATTAGTAATTTGCAGACGTCTTCGTTGTGCTTCCCTCTTCAAGACTGTGCCTGCGCCATCGCATGCCATCTTTCCATGCGCGGTCGCATGATAGTGCGCCTCTGCTTCAACTCCAAAATCATTTTTATGCAACAAAGATTAGCCATGTTATATCGATTCTTATAGTGCTGTCCAGCACCATCTGTAACATAGATCAATTTGTTTACGACACCACAGACTTGTTTGATGTGTCGTATCAGAATCTGTTGCATTAAATGAACTGCAGTAGTATCGTGAATGAGACTGTCAGATAAGAGGACTAGACTTATATGTCGAATACGATTGCCGTGGCGATAATAATACACCACAAGATGGACAGTGCATTGATCATTGTTGTAATGGAACGATTGAGCAGCGTCTTGAGCTACGAAAGAATAATTCTCCGAAAAATCGGCCTGCACTAGAATTTCACCCTCAATTAAATTCCCCTTTCGTTCTTTCACGAAAGCGTTTTGTTGTATGGCAATAAAATGATGAGATTTCAATACTTTCAATCTCTCACAAAGTACATCAACAAATTCACACACTGGAAGTCTCTGGGTCTGTAATGTTGTTCTATCCACAGATTGCCAAGTCCTGAATTCTACAGTTTCAATTACAGCATCGTGGAGGAGTTCTTTCAGCGCGAGCGATAATCCTTCAACTGCAGGACAGGTTTACACTCATCTAAGTGGCATTCATGCGTTGGATTAGGGCACATGAGTCTTGCAAGACAGTCTTTATAGTCGGTAAGGGGACATGATGAGTTTTTAGTGAGAGTAGAAATGTTGATTGCATCCAACATCAGCTTACAATTTTGATGATAGGTACAGACACATACCACGTGCGTACCACTCGCTCCTGCCAATACACAGTGTTTCGGCCTCAATTCCGCAAACTTGCTGAATCCCACCGGAGACTTTGGATGAGCAATTTTATATTTCTCATGAAGATCATTCAATTTCTCGAGGACCATCCGCTTCTGCATTATTTTCTTCACGTCGTTGATTCTGACTGACACTTTAACCGTCATCCCTAGCATCATCCGACTATTACTCTCATAAAAACTCCGGACCTTTTCAACTGTTTCTTTGGGCAATGATTTCCCAGCCTTCGCAACTGTTGAAGCAAATATTCCTCTCTGTTCTCGCAGTTGTTTTGCTCTCATAGCCATGTACCTTGTCGTACCAAATTCACGGCTCACCTTTCGCTCACTCCATGAAGGTGGAGCAATAGTCAAGAGTTGAATTTGTTCAGAATATTCTGTCATCGAATTGAATTTTTGCTAGCGTCCATCCAACATTTCTTCCAATTCCAATTCTCGTGGAGAACGAGAATTTGCTGGAATGTTCCTATGGTGGTCTGTCGCTGAATCATCATCTGCCGTTGGAGCATCGTACTCCTCTGAAGCTCCGTTGAAAATCATATCCCCATCAGGATCAATTGAATGGAAGGAATTACCTGATCTCAAAGAACTCCCTGCGATATTGCTCGTAGAAATGTCTACTAGAAATGGTGTGGCACTCGACGAACCATCGCCTGGAACATTTGATGACGATGAAGAGACTTCCCGATTCGATAAAGATTCAGAGGGTAGTGATCCAGGAATGTAAGTCAAAGCTCTTTTCCTACAGGAGCAACATAGTTTTGCATTTTCTGGCAAGAATGGAAATGTCTGTCGTAGTCTTTCTGAGATTGAACGCAGGTCTTTTCCATTGTGACCTTTCTCCCCAGAAACTCGCATTGGATTTGCACATCTTTCGGCATGCGGCATCTTGTGGAATAGGAATGAAGAACAGTTCTGATCATTCAAAAAAAGGGAAAAAAATAATAATAACGATCGATTGAGTTTACAACTTCACTACTGAAATATTTTATACCATCACTTACCTTGATTAAAGTTGATGGAGAATAAATACAGGAGAATAACCGTCGGAGAATTTCTGTTAACGATACTGTAATGAACCGTGTGACATGTTCAACACTGAAGTGTTTGATGAGGACTAATCAAATGGTTATTATTGAGGCAACTCTATGGCTCGTATGGAAACTGAATTCCGAGAAATCGGTTGTTTATTCTCACCTCCACTCGGAACCTTTGATTTCATTGCGCTCCCATTTTTTGTATCCATTGTTCAATGTTTGTGTACAGAAGTCCTAAGGTCATTTCCCAAAGAAATGCGGACGTTTGATTTCTCGGAGTTCGAAACCCGATCGGCACCCATTGGGTTTCGAACCCGAATCTTTGGATTAGAAATCGCTCGCCCTACCGACCGAGCTATTGTTGGCGTTCAATTTGTATTCAGTAGTAATACCCCGAGTGTTTCAAAATTATCGGGTATTTCCCGATAACTTCGTTGTAAACAAACAAAAGTGTTAAGTTTTGCAGGTTTACAAATCCCGAACGTTTGCGCGAGGGATTTTCCTGCTAAACTTGACACGATCGTTTGTTTGCAGGGAAGTTTGAGGGAAATACCAGATAATTTTAAAGCAGGAGAGGTATTTGTCGGATTATTTTTCACGTACGGATTTTGGTCAGGAGTGTCATTTACGCAACCTCAAAATGACATCCGAGAACAATTGAATAGTTAGTACGAAATATCCGGAAAAATACATATGTGAGTGCAAAATAACCGAAAAAATATATAAGTTAGTGCGAAATATCCGAAATAAAACTTCCTCTAGCCTGTCATTTGTCGTCAAATGCTGCATTCTGATTGGCCCTGAATGTCCAAAATCCGCACGTGGAAAAATAATCATCATGATACGTGAAAAATCATGTGAATTCGAGCAATTAACGCTATTGCGAAGCATATTGGGCATGTCTGCCACGTACAAGAGTGAAGTTATGGGGGTAAAAGTTGAAACAATGTTGGACTCATATCGTAGTTGACTTTAATCATGCCAATGTTCTATTCCGAAATTGAAAAAAATCCAGGGTAGCTGAATTGACATGGAATGTCCCATCTATGATCGGAAAATCGAATTTTCCATGGAATTTTTTTCTTTTTCTCATCTCCATATGGCTATCCCATTTTAAAATACCCCGGAAAAGTTGAGTAATATCATGATCCATCGAAGAAAAAAAAAACTATTCGATTTTCGAATGGCCCCTGCTAAACAGAGGGATTAAAATAACGAAAAACTTAAAAAATAGGATTCATCTTTGTGGTACTGTTGTATTTTTACTCTCAAAGTATATAAAAAATTGAAAAAAATTTTTTTTTATTTATTAAAATCGGCCAATTTATTCGCAAGATATGATTTTTCAAAAATTTGAGCTTTTGTTATTTGTCCTGGCCAAACAATTAATGTTAAAGGAGCGGAAATTTAGAGAAAGTATGTACTCATGTAGTACTTGACTGGGAGTATGCTAATTTAGAATTCTGAGAACCAAAAAAATCCAGGTTGGCTGAGTTGACATGGAATGTCCCATATACTAGCAGACGATAGTGACAGATAATGTAGAACTCAGACATATCCCTCCGTGATATTGGATCGAGGCTCCTGCAAGGTGAGCTAGTGGCATACGTTACCGCGAGGTCTCCACACTCGTGCCATCATCCAGCGATTGTTGTTCTCAGTGATGAATAATAATGATATCTGATTATCTGAAACACGACGTTAGTACAGTGGCTAATTTTCAAAAATATTTGGTCGACTTCATCAAAAATAAAGTCCCACAGGTTAAGAAGATGTTATATTACACAGATGGC
This sequence comes from Diachasma alloeum, assembly GCF_001412515.2. Classification (NCBI taxonomy): domain Eukaryota; kingdom Metazoa; phylum Arthropoda; class Insecta; order Hymenoptera; family Braconidae; genus Diachasma; species Diachasma alloeum. The sequence continues at coordinate 23,614 of NW_021681341.1, forward strand.
GCTGGGAGTCAATACAAGAATAAGGGAAACTTCTTCAATACTTGTCTCCATAAATATGATCATGGTGTCGATGCTGAATGATCGGTGTGGGTGGAACCTTTAAGCGTTCAGCANAAAATTATCGGGTATTTCCCGATAACTTCGTTGTAAACAAACAAAAGTGTTAAGTTTTGCAGGTTTACAAATCCCGAACGTTTGCGCGAGGGATTTTCCTGCTNACCTTTAAGCGTTCAGCAACGCGAGCTAGTCTCCAACGACCTCTGACAGACCAGATAACGAATGTGAACGAACTCTACGATTGGGCACGAAAAAATCTCTTGAATATCACTACCATTCTTGTGACAAAAGATGAGATTCTTCAAATGCAGGAGAAATTGTATTCACGATCTGCAAACGTCAAAGGCATTCCAGGGACTCGTAACTACCACTACTATATACCTACTACAACTGGTACCATGATGGTCAAACGTTTCTTATCCTCATCTCAGCATGAGACGTTCAAATTGGCCGACGATTTATTATCAGTTGATTCGGTTCAATCTGAAGTTGTTGTTGTTTATCAAGAGAAATGGTGGATGGGGTTCATTTTGTATCGGTCTTAGGACCACAACGAATGCTGTGTGTCTTTATTGGAACCTTGCGGCCCCTCGATTTCATATAAAGATCCTACTGTACCGAAATTCGTGACTGCACTATTCGAGGAAATTCTATGTGAAGTCACATCGAAACGATCAAAATCTAACACATACACCATTCCTAAACGGGCTAAAAATCCAATCTCTCGGAAATACCTCGATTATCAAACAAAATTACTGGGAGATGAGTGAAAATAAACATTGTATAATTTTCTAAATAATAAAGACTTTCTTTCAAGTAATTTGGAGTTGTTATTTTCGAGAGTAAATGAAAATGATTCATTTCAGGGATTGATGGGAGATATAATGTCCCTAGAACTCTCCATCTGCCGATGTTCAATAGAAAAATTCATCAATTCTTGAAATAATGGGATGATTGATAGTGATTTCTGATCATTTTTAGTTGTTTGCTTATTTCAAAAAATCATATCTGCCAAACTACTGCAAAGTACTGACTTTAATTGACGCCAAAATGTTTGTCATTTAATCGATGATTTTTGGTGAGAAATTCAGATTTTGAAAAAATTAGGTTTTTGAGATAATCGCGATTGAACAAAAAACACGTTTTATGGCATAAACTCCGTAAATCTGAAGGGCATGGCACGAGTGACATCTTATTTTGAAGATTTTTTCATGTTTTTTAAGTGTGTTAAAAATAAATTTGATAGCTTTAATCTGGGCTCGGATATTAATGATAATCTGAGAAAAAAATTTCATCAAAAAAATACAAGGAAATTTCAAAAAATCATAACTCCCGCAATTACTAATATTTTCGACTTTTTTTTTCAAAATGTTGGTCTAATGCTTAACTTTCCAGGAAAAAATCAGCAAGAAAATCCGCGACATCGAACTTTTTAGGTGTCCGTTTTTGCGTGGAACTGCTCATAAGCGATTTAAAAAAGGTGATTTCGATGTTAGCGACCGTGAACGTACCGGGGCCCCTGTAAGGGTGGATGATCAGGCACTACAAGCGTTGCTGGATGAAAACTCTTGCCAGACGAAAAAACAACTTGCAAAACAGTTTGGGGTAACTCAACAGACCGTTTCCTATCGCTTAAACGCAATGGGAAAGATTCGAAAAGGAACAAAGTAGGTGCCACACTTTTTGACTAAAGTAAATAAAGGTAGCCGACTTCACATATGTCTGAATCTTTACAATAAGCAACATAGAAAGTCTTTTTTGTGGAAAATTGTGACCGGCGATGAAAAGTGGATTTATTTTGATAATCCAAAACGCAAATATCATTGGGTTAACCCCGGCGAGCCGACGACATCGAGAACGAAACGCAATATTCACTGTAAGAAGATCATGTTGTGTATATGGTGGGATATAAAAGACGTACTGCATTATGAACTTTCAATGTCTGGCGAGACAGTTACTGCCGATCGCTATCGTCAAAATTACTAAGATTGAATCAAGAAATTGAACAAAAACGTCCATTTACTGGCAAAGGAAAACGTCCAGTAAAATTGCTCCATGACAACGCCAGGCCTCGTGTGGGTAAACCGGTTAATACGTTAATAGCTCTTGGATGGGAAGTTGTGCCACACCCGGCGTATTCACTGAACTTAGCTCGAACTGATTTTCACTTGTTTCGGAAGATGCAAAACGAATTGACTGATTTGCGATTCAAAACATTTGACGAAGTGCACAAATGGGTCGATAATTTCCTCGCCTCGCAAGATGAAACTTTCTTTGCAGAAGGCATCCGTGAATTACCTAACAGATGGCTGAAGATCATTCAAAATGATGGAGATTATTTTGATGAATAAATGTAGTTTACGTATTTTCGAAAATGAATTTTAAATTCTTTGCAAAGTGTCTTAAAACTTATTTGTACACGTAATAGTTGAACGTGAACGACACTTGAGTCCAGACGAAGTTGAATTGTTATGTACCATTCCACCTTATCTTTCTCAATATGATGAAATAGTAATTAATTATTACGGTGATTATCCACCACAAACGCCATGGGATTTTCTCCAAGATTTCCTCGGTCTAAGTGGGAGTTGAAGAAAGGATTAAAATCAATTACTCGACACAAGAGGAGAACGAATCAGTACCTAGTACTTCATCACATATCAACGATGGTGATAAGTGTAACGAACATATGGGGATGTTCGTTAGGAACACTAAAAACGATCTGGAAACAGCGAGACTCCTACAGCGTTGAATTAAAATCCGTGAGTAAGAATCCTGGAGCGAGAGAGTGAGAGTCCCTTATCCACTTCCGAGTGGCTTATTTTCGGCTAGAGTTATCGGTTCCGTTTATTAGTAAGGATTAGTAATTGCGCGTCTTTGAGGGCCCAGAAAAATTATCGTGAAGAAGGGCCAAAATTATGGAGTCATCCGGTTCTTTTTATGGGGTTCACCCTATTGTTAATCTTGCGGGTAATCGAATAGGTCCGGCTGAAATGCCGGCGCTCCAATTTCGTTGGATTTTCAGGGGTTAATTGGTTACGTTTTTGTTTTGGGTGCAAGGTCGTTCGGAGCGAGTTTGCACTATCGTCTCCAACGAATCGCCAGGTTGCCTTTGGGTTTTCGATGAGAGAAACGAGTTGAGCAGGAATTAGTAGTAGAGTCATAACAAGTGCCGGTAACTTGTCATTTAACCCCGAAAATCCCGGAGATACGATCCATGGGAAGCGCCAAAGACCCTTCGTAATTATCCGAACGACAATCAGTTCGGCGTAGTCTCGCGTAATAATTAATAAAAAGGAACTAGTTTTGTGTTAGGTGATTAGAGAAGAGTTAGGTGAGATTTGAATAATCCCGCCAGGTCGTGAGAGTCGCGATTAATTGTCGTTAGATTCGCACCTTCGAGGGGCGTGTGGGCACCAATCAAAATTCGGGTGATTGAGCGGTGAATTCCGCGCTCTGAGGTGTCTCGAGGTGCTCGTGAGTTCGGCAGTTCGGCGTTGGCCCTCGACCTCACCGGAACTAGTGCCAGTACAGTGCCTATCCTAGGATCATAGTGCTCACATTTGGATTATTGTATCTACACGATGGCGAAGAACACCCCAAAGAGGGGTAAGAAACCCAAAGTGAGTTTTTAGTTCGGTTTATTTATTTTTCCGAATTCATTTTGGCTTTTAGTTATTCGACTACGGGGTCTTCAGCCCCGTACGTCGCATTTTATTCCGTTAAAATGGTGATTGTAACGCCTAATCCGAATTGTGAGGTGCCGATCCCCCCCTTTTTTCACTCATGATTGGGTGGTTTTCGTGATTTTTGGTGGGTTATTCAAGGGGATTTTTCCCCTTTTTGGGGTTATTTCCGGCGCAAACCCGGCTCCGATCACACTGTCGATCGGATAATTACGTTGGTTAAAGATCTTTTATACGAATCTATCGGAGGGGATAATTAATCACGTTGAATTGCTAAAGCGCGTCCATTCCCGTTACACATGGGTTTTCGCGCGTAAGAAATTTCAATCGTATTCAAATTGAGTTGGTTCGCGTAGGTAGTTAATTGNCTCCCGTTTAATGGCCAGAGCGCGTCCATTCCCGTTATACGTCGGTTTTTGCGCGTAAGAAATTCCACTCGTGTTCGAATTGAGTTGGTTCGCGTAGATAGCTAATTAAAATTAGGGTTTGTGGATCAATGTGTTCGGGGGGCTTCCCTGAGTAATTCACATCAGGGTTTCCGAAAATTCGCTCTGCCGATTTCCGGATATTCAATTTTTGGCTTTTATGGATTTCCAGCCCATTTNTATTCAAATTGAGTTGGTTCGCGTAGGTAGTTAATTGAAATTATGGTTTGTGGATCAATGTGTTCGGGGGGCTTCCCTGAGTAATTCACATCAGGGTTTCCGAAAATTCGCTCTGCCGATTTCCGGATATTCAATTTTTGGCTTTTATGGATTTCCAGCCCATTTTCGCTGGCGTGTATGCCGTGTTTCTCGAGGGGGAATTCCCCCCGACTCTCGACTCCCCTCAGATACCCATCCACGTTTACACGTGGCTATTCTCGCTTCACGCGAGCATTTTTGCGTATAGGATTCCGCTCGGGGATTAATTAACCTGAGGCGGCTAATTATTTAGGGAAAATTATTTTTTGGATATTGTTGTCTTCGGTAGACTCTCCCGGACATTTTGTCTCAGGGTTCGTAATTTTTGACTCTGCCATTCTCGAGTTATGGCAAGTTGAGTTTTGCGGAATTTCAGCCGTTTTGGCTGGTATGAAAAATCGATGGATGAATACGATCTTCTCTCTCTCGCTCTCATTGTCGCTCGCATACCTTTGCCCCCAATTCTCGGAATTCTCGAGTGTTTAGGGATTAGCGTGTATTTCTACTCTCCCCAAATGTTTATTTCGGCATATTTGAGGTATTTATCGGCGATATTAATTTCTTCGAATATTTTTGTCAGATTAGACTATTTTCTATCAGAGTGCGGAATTAAGATTATGATTATTATTATTGTCAGTATTGTTAGTCATTAATTGTAGTTTTTTTTTCCTTTTTTTATATTTTTTTGAGAGAATTGAAATGTCTTTTTTTTTGTAAAATTGGCGATTCTTAAATTTCAATAGTGAAACCAGTAAGGATAATGTCGATCTCCTTCTTTTTTTGCTGTTTTGCAGTTTTGACCGCCCCATTAACCCGTTTCCACCTGAAATCCACCCCTCTCTCCACAACCTAGCACACTGAGCGAACCAAGGACCGTTACCTTTCCCCAAGAATCTAGTTTTCATCCCCTTTTTTTTGTACGTTTTAGAGTTTTTCGAATTAATAGAGTTGAATTTGTAGATTCCTCCGGTTTGGTAATTCCGGTTAAAAATTACCTGGCGCCCATAGATTTCTGCATTTTTGAGTTTAACTAGATTCAGGGGAAGAAGTGCGAAGGTAATAGGCATTTTAACCCCCATGAAAAATGTCACATTACCTAAGTTAGAAACGATAAACGAGAAACCATCTCGTGAAGAGCATAGGCGAGTAAAAAAGAGACGAAGATGGCACTATCGACTGCAACAACAAACATACGTATCAGGAAAATTTAAAAAACAAAACAAAATCCTCTATAAATAATCATACACATAAATATTTTTTTGTTCTTTATTGATCATTTTTTTATTATACAATAAACCAATTAGTTCCAATAATTATTGTATGTATCTAAATTAATTTTTTCACTCTTCCACTAATTGGATTGTACGCAATCATACGATCATGCAAAATCAAAATAAGCTGTCAATAAGCTCTCGTTTGTACAGGAAAATTATTAGCTGATTCGAACTCAAGGCGAATATCTACTGGTCCTGATTTGAGATATTCATTCTGTTTTGAACAATCAATAACAATGAGTGGGGCAAATGTAAGAAAATCGGCTCTACTCAAAAGTGGCTCCGCCTCTTTATCATAGTAAGAATTTTGGAAATTAGTGTACATGTCATAAAGCAATGCGTCTTGATTATGAGGGATATCAAGATTCAAATTACCATAAGGGTAACTTTGTGAATTGAAGAATAACTTAATATCACGAATATTGCAATGATCAAAACGGCTAGCATTTTTATTAGCTTGATTTTTACAGTTAGGTTGAAAACCCACGATGACATATCGAGGTTTCCCCAGTTGTGTTGAACACTTCACCACCCAGACATGTTTAGAGGTAGCTGGTAAAAGTGGGTACTCATATAATTCTCAAGTGCGGAAACTGATCGGAATAGGTGCATCCTTAAAAATCTAATTCAACAAATTGATCTTCCTAGAATGAGCTACTTTGATGTAGGGAATCATCCACTCTATCTTATCGAGAGAGAGTTTAAATGTTTCAGCTACAACTCCATCTGCTGGTTGCTGGATAACTGAATTGAGGTCAGTACTTCCTCGTATTAGGGTTAACTCATGCTTAGCGTTCACAGTGATTCGGCCATAGTCCTCAGTGAATCCAAATACCATAATCAATGGAATGGTTATATCAAAATAGCCATTATCATCAACGATGGTAGATTCATCATCCTTGAGTATCCAACCAGCATTTTCCATTACAGCAGCTTGACTTGGAGTTTGTGATATATAATTCTTCATAAGTGTTGTGATACCAACGTTCTTACTCTTATCAATCTCAATAGCATTGAGTTCATAACGTATCTCCTCAAACAAATGAAGGATAACACTGTTCACTAATCTCGCGTGAGTAACAGTTCGTCCATTTGGTTGAGTCAAACGTCCATGTATATGCAGTGAACTCTCACTCGGCAGCAAGCATAAATCTTGATGTTGAACAGCGATGCGAATTTCATCATTGTTGTTGAAAGTTGCTGACGTAAATGGTTGCTGCACATGAATTTCATAATGCGCAATATATTCATCAAAAATGATGGGTTTTTCGATTTTCAGGATTCCGTCCATGGCTTATTGCAGTTGATGATGCAACAACAGAAGAATGTACAAATTTTTTTCCTTACTGTCTTCTTCTTTTTCGAAGTTTGAGACCTAAACTCTTTAGGAATTTGATATTCTGCGGTGTCAACACCTTGAGAGCTTTTCGATGACTGTTTCCGATTGGGAACGATGACTCGCTTTTATAACTGCCTCCTGACTTGGTATTGAAAACAATACCCATATTAACTTTTTATGTGTAATCTTATCGTTATAAATTCTCCACTGAAATTAACCAGTTGATCTTCTTGATCGACAATTTTCAGTTGGAGATGATCTATTGCTTCTACAGCGATTGGAAGGTAAATGATGTTTGATGGTACTTCAATGATCTCATATCATGGTGGGACCGTGGGAACCAATTCATGTATAGTTCAGTTGAGTTCAGTTTATTGTAATAATTGCCCTAGGATACACCTGTAGCATACATACATAGAAATAGAAATAATAAAGATAACAAAATATATAAGAAAAAAGAAAAGGATCTTGTCGTAATTTAAAAGCAGCACAAGTATATAATAGGTTATGGAAGTGTTCTACGTCATGTGAGTAAAAACTCAATCAATAATTTTGGTGGTTAATAACAGAAAGGATCAGGTCCTCAAATACTCCTAGCTGTCACAATCAGTCCGGGCTCCAGACTCCAAATCTCCAACAATCAACCATTCACGTTCCATCAGGGCTTGCTTTGTGAATACAAATATGGCTTTTACCTCGTCGACTTTGGTAGTTTCCAGGATACTTCTGCATAAATTGCTTTGTTCAAGGCTAACCAAGGTCAATCCAAGGCCTTCCAAGGTCAATTTCCCAGTCGCAGCAATGATTACACCCGAAAGGTATTTCCCCCTGGGGATATTCAGAGCAGGACAGGTCACCAGAAAGTGCTCAATTGTCTCATTCTCCTGGAGGGTGCAGAGAATGCAGTCCTTCAGTGGGTTCAGTGAATAGTTCACTTGGTTTAGATAGATTGAGCAGCGACTGGCACCCGTTAGTCTGAGCTGCAAAAGTACGCGAGTAAATGGTAGGCTGCAACTGAAGCCCAAATGTGGTGACAATCCCTGATTCATCAGTCCGGGAAGTAAGTTCTGACAACTAGTGGTGAGTAGATACTTCTGTAGATCTCTGTTCCTCAGATATTTTGCGTAGACTGTCAGGATTCCTTCTTTCGCAAGTACCCAGGCTTCAGGTTCCAGAGTGGACCATAGGTTATCATAGCCCACCCTCTTCAGTAAGTCATTTACTTGGGAAGTCCAGTTGTACTTTGAAGGGATGGCCGTTGACTGCATTAGGTTTACTTGGCGTAGTAAGCACTTCCTGGGCAGGCACGATTCATCCATCTCTAGCACTTTGATAATCCAGGCGAGGGCCAATGATAGTAGACGATGCTCGACGTGCAGAATATTCATTTCTAGGCGGAGGGCTAAATTCGACGTGTATCTAGGCAAGTGGAATAGTCTTTTGAAGTACAGCATCTTGGTCCTCTCCAGCATGTCGACATATCTGAGACCCCAGATTGGAGCAGTATACAGCATGATGGAGGCTACAAGACTTTCGTAAATTTTAACCTTAGAAGAACAATCTGCCGATTTAGTTCTAGCCAAAATAGATGTTGCCGTTCCACAAGCGATTCTCGTTTTTGTAGTAGCACTCAAAGCAGCCTTGTACCCAGGGCTGAAGAGGAAAAATCCACACCCAGATAGGTATACTTTTTTACAGAGCCTATTTCAAAACGTTCATAAAAGAATTTTGCTCCTTTATTCTTGCCAGAGGCACTAAATTTCATTATTTTGGTTTTTTGCACATTCAAGGTAAGCTTGTCAGTTTGGTTGTATTTTTGTAGCGAGTTGAGCATACGTTGAAGGGCCCAGGGAGAGTCTGCTAGGAATATCATATCGTCCGCAAATAACAATGGATGTTGCATGATGATGCACGGCATCTGGATGTCAGTGAACCCGTCAATGCTATTTCCTCTGTTACCATCTCTCTGCATAAACGCCTCGATATCATGAATGAACAGAGGGCAGAGGGCAATGGGGATGTTACCCTCGGAGAGAGTCTAGCGTTTAGGGAAGGACAGGTGTCTGTACCACCAATGCCGTCGGTGAGTGATCCTGTGTCAGACATGGGTTTATCCAGGCGAATGGGTTGGCGAGGTTTGCAACAGATGGCGCCACTGCATTTTGGCGTGCGGTAGGGCCCCGCTCCCCTCCTACCAGCCACCTAACCCCGACTGTCACCAAAACGAGATGAAAAAACTTACAGAATTTGAAGCAAAGGATTAGGCGTCTGGCTTCCCGGAACTCTCATTGGCTGCAGGGCAACTTCCGCCACCCAGTGACCCCAAAACGGCTTTTCTAGCGTGAACCAAACTCGGTATAACAATTGAAAAAGACGGAGCACACAAAACACACCACCAGTCTATTCTCGTGATCACATGACCCCACCAATTCATGTATAGTGTGTACTCTTTGCTCATTGATGTATGCTCCAGTGGTTAAGTTGCATTCAACTCGCAGTGAGTCGACCTTGAGAATTGCCACTGGCAAATCGGATTCATGAGGGACATGAAGTATAAGAATTCTTGGCGCAAAGCCCACTAAACGACCAATAGGATCTGCTTTTTCAAAATCTATCGGATGGCTACACTTGATGATACTTTTCAAAGTATTATTGTTAGGTTTAAGGCTAATCGATATGACATATTCAGCAAGTTTCTCCACCAAGTAATTTTCGATATCTTCAATTTCATAGCTTCCTGTAGGTATCTCAATGACTTTGTCACTGACATAGAATTTATTGTTTTCAATGTCGATGTTGGGAATCGAACTAAAAGTTTGTAGTTCAGCGAGTCCCAGCGTGTAACTCTTCAATTGTGATAATTCGATAGGAGGAAAATAATGAGCCTTCAGAACTGAGGAAGGTCCTGATAGAGTTAACGTGAAAGATTCACTCATCGGTAACATTCAACTGATGTCTGTGAAGCGATGTGTTCAGATTTTATATCAATTCTCCATCGAGAAATTTCAGACATAAATGCCCACATATCACTGTATCATACTCTTGATATCGTTCATGATTATACTGTACAATGCTACCAATACTGAAATAATTCATCAAATCTTGAAGAGGTTGAAGATTACCAAAGCAGTCGAAATAGAGAATTTTATTTTTTCGCTTTTTGTTTGCAACCCAATGCGTACCAGGTCCATCTTTATCATCAAGATTAATTATGGCTGATTCGTATTTGGGTCGACCAGTCTTGGGCATTTCGTTTCTCATATATACTCCACGAAAGTGTGGAATTTTCATGGCTTTGGCGTATTTTGACAAATCAACGTGGGTGAGGGCTCGGCGTAGTAGTCTTATACGTTTTTTTAATGAAGACCTAAACCTTTTTTATAAGCTTTCAAATATAAGCCCTTGCCCAGTGCAATTGCCTCCATTGTTTGGTTAAGTCTCATACTCCCTTGTAACGCTTTCTTAGCCGCATTAGCATCATTAATGGCTTTGGCAATGCCAGCAGCGCCACCAGCCAATGCTCCAGTGGCACTCAACCCGGCAAAAAGAGGTATGAGGAAGGGTAATACACCCCCAATTTTGGCTGGTACAGATAAAATACGAGGTGATGGCACTCGCTTTCTACCACCAATTTCCTTCACTGCTTCACGTGTGCCTTTGAGAGCCGATTTGATAGCATCGTTTCCCGGGCGCATAGACGTCTTAGCAGCTCGAATGATTTGTTTCAAGGAGACTTTCTTTTTCCTCTTTATAGTGCCACCACGTTTCCTTTTTTTTGTTTTTCTTTTCGCAAGACCTTTGCCGCGAAGTTTTTTTATGCCAATTCCGAGGGAGGTTTGGCTTTAATGGTATTAGCCACACCCCAAGTAGCAGCTTTTTCGGCTAAATTTGCGTCCTTCGATAAAACTCGTTTCCAGGCTCTCTCTGTAAGAATTTTGTCCGCTTCGTATCGCGCAGTTAGGTTATCTCGATTTTTCGAGTAGGCTATATCGTGCTCTTTACAGGGTGCATCAAGTGGATTTATACCAGGATCACCTCGCTCCAATCGTTTTTGTAGTTTTGTCCCAGGACCACAATACTGGTACCCTAGTGGAAAAACCTAAGGCAGAGGTGTAACATGCCTGATCAGAATTTCGGATCGGACTTGATCAGTTTCTGATCGAGACCTGAGCAGAATTTCCACCGGGTATGAGTCAATTTGAGAGTGAAATTCGTAAGTGTTCTGGTAGCTCAGATGGTAAGAGCACCCGACGCGACATTGGGAGGTCCCGGGTTCGATTCCCGGCTAGGAAGTTACTAATTTTTTCTCTCAAAAAATTAAAATTTAATTAATGCCTAATGATGGAAGGCGGAGAAACGCTAGTGGAAAAACCTAAGGCAGAGGCGTAACACGCCTGATCAGAATTTCGGATCGGACTTGATCAGTTTCTGATCAAGACCTGAACAGAATTTCCACTCGGGTATGAGTCAATTTGAGAGTGAAATTCGTAAGTGTCCTGGTAGCTCAGATGGTAAGAGCACCCGACGCGATATTGGGAGGTCCCGGGTTCGATTCCCGGCTAGGAAGTTACTAATTTTTTCTCTCAAAATATTAAATTTAATTAATGCCTAATGATGGAAGGCGGAGAAACCCTAGTGGAAAAACCTAAGGCAGAGGCGTAACATGCCAGATCAGAATTTCGGATCGGACTTGATCAGTTTCTGATCGAGACCTGAGCAGAATTTCCACTCGGGTAGCCTGGTATATGTAATTTAACAGGAAGTTTGTTGATGAGACTGTTCACTAAACTTCTACCTTGACGCCTTCTCTTGCGTTTGTATCCTTTCATATCCAAATGAGAACTGATGTGTGATGGGATAAATAGTGTGTACTTATGAGTGTCTGTGCTAGTCATTGCTGGAACATGGAGAGATATGGAACTAGATGATTCGCTGAGACATGATTGAACATGTGTATGCTTTCAAGACAGGGTGGCTATGATGATGATCCAACGCCAACTACTAGCGAATGAATGTCACCGATAGCTACAAATGAGCGATATTGATAGATTTCTGATCAGTTATTAACCATGAAATTCAAGAAGCAGAATACACAACTTCCAATAATGAATTTTGATAACCTAACGCAAAAGAAGAAGAGTGAGAAAAGGCGTCATGGACCTCTATTACCTAGTAGTGTGCGAGCAGATATTTTTGGACCCTCCAATTGTGGAAAGACGAACGCTCTACTGGCTCTCATAGTCCACCCTAATGGTTTGAGATTTGAGAATATCCATGTTTATTCAAAATCTCTAAATCAACCGAAATATCAGTTTCTTAAACGTTTACTCTCTGGTATAAAGGGAATAGGTTATTTTGCGTATACTGAGCATGATGAAGTCATTAGACCAGAAAATGCTCGGCCAAATTCTATCATGATTTTCGATGATGTGGCATGGGAAAAATAAGATAATATGCGAGCATTTTTCTGCATGGGACCCCATAGAGATGTTGATAGTTTCTATCTATGTCAAACATATGCTCGTATACCGAAACATCTTGTGCGTGACAATATAATTTTACTGATACTTTTCCGTCAAGACGAGATTAATTTGAAGCACATTTATGAAGATCACGTAAATACTGACATGTCCTTCACAGAATTCAAGGATTTGTGTGCGAAATGCTGAAATGAAAGCAAATATAATTTCATAGTAATTGACAAAGATAGTGAACTCAATGAGGGTCGGTATCGAAAAGACGAATATTTTGTGGAATATCACTCAAGCGAGTGATGCCATTCGCCGCAAGCATAAAATGATAAAATTGGATAGAGAAACCACTGAAAAAGCTATGAGTGAAGTACTCAAACCAGTAATAACTCCACTCGAGAAATTGGTGGATCAGACGGTAAAGAAGAAATCTCCAAATAAGAAGCGAAGAAAGAGGAAAATAGTTGGTAATCCTGTTCGAATGCATAAAGATATGGATGATGACTATGAGAGTCCTTCTCAATATGAATCTCTAGAAGAACTCTCATCTGATTTAGAAAGCACACTTACAAGCACCCCTGTGAAAAAAAATATCCCCAATAAAAGCTATGACTCTAACTGATCGTATTTCATCAACGAAGCCGGAATCTCCTATAGCTTCACAAAAGCTTCTTCAAACGTATCTAGATCGATACGATACAGAGCATGAGAAGACTGATTTGGATAGAGAATATGGTGTTCGTTCCTTGAAAAACAATATGAAGATTGGTAATTCTGTGGTCACTTTTCATGGAAATTCAATGACCCTCAAAGGTGCGGAATATACATTAACTCCTCGTCTAATTGAATTGATCTTTAAGAAGTCACCTAACATGAGTCTCATAACCGAAACTGATAAACATACTTACGGTAATATCATACGGAGTACAAATGCTCATCGAATCTGATACAAGCTTAGTGGAGCTATTCGAACAAGCAGCAGCAAGAACAAGCAATATCACAACATTGTCGCAAATCTCATTGACTCCAAGAAAAGTGGAACATCATATGACTGCATCAATAAAACCTAAAAAACGGACTATGTATATTGGGATGATCCAAATGAGTTGGTGGATAGACTCCGATTGCTTATGGCATCACGATCAGCTGAAAATATGAGTCACACGAATGAAATTATGTCAATAATGGAAGAATTGCGTGAGGCCGGCATTATTTATTAGACTGTGGGAATGATAATTCATCATTTAAAATATGAGTGTTGACGTGTTTGGACGTCAGTTGAATAAGAGTGTTGTGATGACTTCCGGTACTCGGGGTCCTCCAGGAGAAGGTTTTAAAGTTACTCCCGATGGACACTATGATATGGATCATTGCAGACTGTGTAATGTAGCTGATTCTATAGAGGACTGTGATGCGGTTTCCTTGACAATAATGCGCAATATGATGACAGAGGAGATTCGTCTTATATATAATGTCACTGGATCTATGGGTAGGAGAATTGATGGAATTCAAATAATGATCCAATCATTTCAAGAAAATTTTTTGACGACTATGAGACAAAAACGTGTATATGAAGAGGAATTACAAGAACGGTTGGTTGATCATTCAAAGACCATTAGGCATTTGAGCAATGAACTAACAACATTGAAAGAATCTGTCTCACGTCAGATACAGTCAATCCTGGATGGTCTGCAACCAATGATCACGAACCAATTGAAAAGAATTCAAGAGGATACAAATCAAGACTTGGCGTTGCGTAATTCCGAAATAATTGCTAACTTGGATAAACGTTTAATTGCGTTGGAGAATGGACAAAAAAACGGTAGTAGTAGAGGAGCTTCATAGACCAGCTCGAAGAAGTTATCCACGTAGGCATGTGAACATGCGGGGGCTGGATGAAACCTGGTAGGCAGACCTTGTTAATATGACTGCTTATGCCCATAAGAACAGCGGTTACAAATACCTCTTAACAATCATCGACATTTTCTCGAAATATGCTTGGGTGGTGCCAACGAAGACGAAAAATGGGAAAGATGTTACTAATGCTATGGCGTCTGTATTGAAGCAAGGTCGCGTACCGCAAAAATTGCATGCGGATCGTGGCAAGGAATTCTACAACAGTGAGTTCAAGATGCTTATGCAAGATTATGGAATCGTGATGTACTCAACCTTTAGTAACGTCAAAGCATCAATTTGTGAGAGATTCAATCGTACCCTCAAAGAGAAAATGTGGAAACAATTTAGCTTACAAGGAACAAGTGGATTTCTATAGTCAAGACTCTTGTTGATTCTTATAACAATACCAAACATCGGACCATCCACATGAAACCCAAAGATGTCACTGCTGTACATGAAAAATATCTCTTACGACATGTTTATGGAAAATCGAAAGCTCATCGCACGCACAAAATCAAGTTCAAAATTGGAGATAAGGTGCGCACCAGCAAGTACAAGAATATTTTTGAGAAAGGTTATACACCCAATTGGACAACAGAGATATATACAATAAGCGAAGTCGTGAACACCAATCCGGTGACATATAAACTCATCGATTATGAAGAGAGGCCCATCGAAGGAGGATTTTATCAAGAGGAATTAACGAAAGTGACTTATCCTGATGTTTACCTTGTAGAAAAAGTGCTTCGAAGGGGTGGAAACAGAGTTTTCGTCAAGTGGTTAGATTTTGATAGTTCTCACAACAGTTGGATAGATGACGATAATTTGTAAACTCTCATAAATAGAATATTTTATTGAAAGAATAAAGATTAAAATATCGGTTATATCAGAAAATGTGTCTTTTTATTCATCAAAATAACCGTATCGTACAGTATCAATTAAATTCCTACAGGTTATTCTTTTGTCATCTTGCCAACTCAAGATGATTTTTCGTTGGTGAACGGTATGGACTTCATGATTATTACTTCTGATCAAGTACTGCGATTTTACAAAATCCTCACAATGTTCGAGACAATCTTTATAATCGTCGAATGTGATAGTTTTCAAAACAGAACTTTTGACACCTTTCGCGGTTTCTTTTTCGCTTTAATCTCCGTGAATTCGAAATATATACAATATAGCTCGGAGACCTATGAACTCACTGATTATTTTTCCATTACATTCATCTTTCATAAGTCCTAACCTTTTCTTATTATCAAGTTCAATGCCGTAGACATTATCTTTGGGATAATCAGATGTATCAAAT
This sequence comes from Diachasma alloeum, assembly GCF_001412515.2. NCBI lineage: Eukaryota > Metazoa > Arthropoda > Insecta > Hymenoptera > Braconidae > Diachasma > Diachasma alloeum. Next base: position 39,326 of record NW_021681341.1, read on the forward strand.
TTTTGTTTATCACTTCTGATCTATTCGTATATATCAAGCACTCTGAATTCATACAGCAAACTATCGGTATCAGTATACTGTAATGTACGGTAGAAAGATCGAGTAATATGGACTCAATCTCAGCAGTTTAAGATACTTTAGTTTATTTATTTCTAACTAAAGAGTAACTTCGTAATGAACTTCGTCGATAATCTTGACAGTGAACTAATGAACTACAAATGAACTCCTGAGTCCAGTGTGTTCTCGGTTTTATTGGAAACCGATTCGTATTACAAAACGGATTCGTGTTGTAATAGGATGCTGACCCGTAATTTCTTCATAATTGCATTATTTCAATAATGTTTGTTACAATATCTGGGACACAACATCCCTCCCGGCCAGAGAAGAAAATTCATATTTTTTGAATTATTTCGCCACTGGCTGCACAATAATATTCAATACAATAATATACAATAATATATACATTTTACTAGGGGAAATCCCAAATCCAATACAAGTCCAAGACAAGATATTTTTCTCCTGCCAACACTGAGCCGACATTGGTACCAAGGTAGTCAAGGTCGCCTCTGTCAGGTCCGCGTGACCTTTCTTAATATATGGCCTCGAAATCCAAAAACTCCTCGATCAAGCCTTCACCTATTATTTTTGATTTTTCTTTCCTACAGTCGGAGCGTTGCTTCGGGCCCCTCTGTCCATTCTCTAAGCGCTGAGCGCGTTCATCGACACCAACAGCAGAGTAGTAGTATTATGATGACGACAATTAATGCTGTCGCACTAGAGAGCATTGATGCTGGATGCTGGAAGAATTCTGGAATACCATAGAACGTCGTATTCGCATTTAGACGTTCTTTTTCTCGTCCCAGTTCTGCTTGTAGTCCTTGCAACTCCTTGACGTTCCGTACTACACTACGGAGATAGACATCTTTAAAATTCAGTTGTCCCTTCTTCAGGTAGTTGCTCGTGCTCTCATCCAGGGTTAGGTTCATCTTTGGATGGACGTGTAAGACAAGACGTACTCCTGACGATTTTCGCCCTCTAATAGTGAAATCTGTGGCAACAACTTCGCACTGGCTGTCGATTCGGAGAATCCCAGTTTCCTCCAGGGTACTCCTATTCTCCTCCTGACCACATCTGACGCTGATCTCCTCAGGTCGTGGCGCTGCATATAGCCATGCATTTTCCGAGCTCAGGTGAATATTCATTCACCTGAGCTCGGAAAATGTATTCTGGTATTCACCAGACGTCTCAATGTCAAATGTTTCGTAACACATGAATCAGGAATTTTTGCGGGGTCAACGTACATGTGTACCTCGTATGGGCTGTATGGCCGTATCGCTTGCGTCGGCAAGATTTCCGGGCAGACATACTGTCCGTTAAGCCTCTAAAAATTTTCCAATTGTTGTGACGTCATTGGAATGAACTGCTGTGTCGACCCGTGGATGACCAACAATTCGTTCTCCGGTTCAATGTACGAGTAATAACCTTGTACTGTTTGCACCGGCAGACCATGTGGTTTGTAGACGCAGTAAATTTGGGAATTTAGTAGCGGTATCTCCACTAACGTCACGATTTTTATGTCAAATGTATGTATGCTGACGGTCGAAATTCTTTCCAGTGAATGCATGTTGCCGATCCGTATTTCGGTGGGAAAGCTAAAGCCCGTTGGTAATTTGGCTTCCTTTAGGATCTCCACGAGATGTTCTTCCGAGAGGACTCCTGTCCCCAGGATTCTTCCTTCGTCTTCTGTTAGAAGACGCAATATTCTCTTAGCGTCCCTCATCACTCCGTCGAGAATTGCCGAAATGACCATGAAATGTTTATCCATGTCGTCGCGAACGAGAGTTGTGTTAAATCTATACTCCATGCATTCTGACAACTGTTTCGTTGCATTCAGAAGAATTTCTTCATTCCGTTGAACAGTCTCTTCTGCGTGCTGCAGTTGGAAGAGTGTCGAATTTCGACATGACTTCAATTTGATTTTTGGTTGCATCATATGCATTTCCTTGCTGTCCTTCGAGTCGGTTTAGGCGCTCGTGGATTTCTTTCGCATCTGAGGCATCCATTGTGCCGAATAGCGATTTAGCCACGGACCCCAATCCGTCAATTAAGCCTCGACGACCTCTCTCGGGTTGACCAACTCCAAGAATTCCCTGGATTGTTTTCCTAATTGCTGTATGGTCACTGATCCGTTCTTGTAGAATCATGCGGAAATTGTCGCCTGATTTTCCAGCTTTAGTGAACAAGAGCTATGTCAGCTCATAATGGTTTTCCAGCTGATCTGCTCTTTGTAGCCAGGGCTTCACATCTGTTGTCGCTGCCACGGTCCATACGTGATTGCTCAAAAACAATCTACCAATGGATTCAACATGTAGACCTGGAGTGTGGACAAATTTATCAACAGTATGTCCCTCCCCCTTCGTGAGTGGGGTCATCCTTCCTAGCATGATTATCACAAGTAAATTTTTCAGAAATCTGTAATTTCCTGTTTTTTTTTCTAATTGAGCCGTCTGCATTCCCTCAAAACCCTTGGATGGGTCTAGTTGTTCATCATCAGATACGGACGTGATCAAACCGATGAATGTTCTCAATCGGTTGACGTGCACTCTCACCTCCTTATTTTTCTTGCCAGAACGGATAGTGTAGTTGACATCTGAATTTTTCTACGTAATTTCATAGGGTCCAAGCCATGGCTGCATCAGTTTTTTGGACCTTCCACGTCGCAAAACCTCATTTTTTAATAAAACGTTGTCGCCGACGCAGAAATCTCTTTCCTCCGCATTCTTGTCATACTGCTTCTTCGCTGTCTCCTTCAAGGCATTCAATTTTTCCCTCGCAACCTGGGGAGATGCGCGAAGTCTCTCACGTTATTCTTGTGCGCATCATATGAATCATATGAATTATATGAATCATCATGTGAATAAGTGGGTAGCGGCGGTTGTTGCACTGAGGTTGGCCAATCGGCACATTTCCCGTACAGTAACTCAAACGGTGTTCGTTTCGTGGCGGTATGCGGGGTTGTATTATATGACAACGCCGCATAGGGTAGCCATCGATCCCAATCTGCTTGATCTTCATCTATGAAATTGCGTAAATACTTTGCCAGCGTGCGATGAGACCTCTCAAGAGCACCATTTGTTTGGGGATGATAAGCCGTAGTTTGGATCTTCTTTATTTTAAGAAGACGGCAGCCATCTTAAAAATTTCGCTTGTAAAATTTTTGCCCTGATCGGTCTGCAATTTTAACGGCGTTCCATGCTCGCAAATAATTTTCTCAGCGAATGCTTTTGCCACGGTATTCGCCTCTTGTTCGGGAATTGGAATAGCTTTGCTAAATTTCGTCAAAGCATCCTGGAATGTTAGTATATATTTATTCCCGTCATTAGTTATTGGTAATGGATCAACAATGTCCATTGCGCATTACTCAAATGCCGTCTCTGGAACTTCTCCAATCTGCATAGGTACTTTTGTCGTTTTCCCCAATTTATTCAATTGGCATTTCTTACAGTTTGCAACATACTTCTCGATGTCGTCCTTTATTCCTTTCCATTTATATTTCAGCTTGCTTTTCTCATGCATTCGTTGTCCGCCAGGATATCCCCCAAAAGGTGTATCATGATATTCTCTCAAAATCGTTGGGATATCTTCGGATTCTGGGGTGATTCTCTCATCAGTTATTTCCAACTTATCTTTCCCAATATCATCAGCTTCGGCATCCACCCTTTTCTGCTGCGCTCGGGTTACAATACTGATTCGACTCAAAGCGTCAGCATTTGTGTTCAACTTTCCAGGCTTATGTACGACTTCATAATCGTACTCCTCCAATTTAATTCTCCAGTGCATCAGACGTGACCCCGGATCTCTGACGTTGAAAATCCATCGCAGAGGTCGATGATCCATCACGATGATAAATCTTCGGCCATACAAATAGGGTCTGAAATGTTTCACAGCCCAAAGGATAGCAAGAAGTTCTTTCTCTGTCGTGGAATAATTAATTTCAGCTTTATTCAGCGTTCTATAGAATCATACTCCTTACATTAGTTTTTGCCTCCAAACACTGCCTGCTCTGGTTCAAGGAAGAACCTTGTAAAATTTCATCGGGGAGACTGTCGTCTGATTCCGCGATCAACGAGTTGAAATCCCCCCCCCCAGAATTATAACATCATCTTCGTAGTTGGCTTGTAGATCCGTCAGTGTTTGCTGCAGAATATCTAATGCCTGCTCCAGGTCAACGTTTGGACTGAAATAGAAAGACCCGATAATAGCATTCCATTGTGGGGTGCGAATTCTAAGAAAAATCCACCATGGTGTTACTTCAATCATCTCTGGACTTAGTTTCTTGTCTACTAGGCACAATAATCCTCCACTTCCTCGTCCTCTTGTTTTGTCCTTAGTTGCCAGTGGCCAGATCCTAAAATAATCTTTGAGGGAAGGGGGGATACAGTGCTTGGCCTCAGGTATTTTCATCATTTCAGAGAAACATAGAATTGGGGGGTTATTTTTAAAGTCGTTATCTGTGATGTTTGTCATTCCCTTGGCATTCCAGAATGTAACCACGAGCTTTTCTAGTTTTTTGGAAAACCTGTAGTGGGGTTGCCGCTATTTCCTTGTTTTGGCAACCTCGGTGTTCGTGCGCGCGCAGGGGGGACTCTTTTCTCCAGCTGGGCCGTGGAATGGTTCCAGTACCACCAGTCACCATCAATTCTAAGCTTACTGTATCCAATTTTAATGTCTTTGCCCTGATCCCTCAGCTTTTTGGCCTCCAGTTTAATAGTATGATAGATATTTTTCTCGTATGGTGTGAGGTCAGGCTCGATGAAAACCCTCGAGTATGAGCCCTTCCTCAATTTGCCTTTTTGTTTTAGAATCAACTCTCTGATATCGCGGTCCTGGAGTTTAACCAAAGTAATTTGATTACATTCTCCCATGAGCTTAACCTCACATGCCCCCAGATTGATATCAAATTCATTCATCAGCAGCTCGTTTACTATCGTGAGGGGAGGTGAGCCCCCGAAATCCAACCCCTTGATGATGATGTTATTGGCTCTTGCGGCTCTCATGAAATTCCAGGCGTTTTTTCAGGACGACAAGTTCCTTGGCCAGGGCAGGGGTTGAGCTGGAGGGGTAATTTTCTAAGGTAGAAACCCTTTAAGCTAATGGAGCATAAAGATTATCTGCTTTAAGCTCGTTTATTTTTGCTTCCATAGTTTTCATATTTTTATCGATTTCCACGAAGTTATTTTTAATCATGAGTCTCTTTTCTCTATTGAATTATTGAGATCAGCGAGCTGTTGACTCATGATGTTGTTCCCTTCACGCATCGAATTTTCCAGGACTACAGACTTGCTTTGGGATTGAGAGCAAATCTTGGACAATTTGGAGAGGATTGTAGACAATACTACGCCAACTTGACCAGTTGCAATAAGACCATCGAATTGCTGCGGGCTCATTGTAGGGATTGCAGGTGTCAGGTGTGGGTGATTGCTGAGAGGAGAGCTCTGGGGAAGTGCGATAGAGGAAGGCGGTAGCTGATTGACCCCGCTGGGATGTACTTCCTGGGATGACTCTTTGAGCGGTTCAACTTGTCACTCAGGTTAAATAAACTGGAGAAGGATTCTTTTAGCTTCTTGTCCTTGGGTGTTATTTCACGATTCTCCTGCTCCCTCTTTTTCCTCAGATCACGAAGAGAGTTTAATGAATCGCTCCTTGCTCTTGGGACTTTGCCTAAAAAACTAGCTAAAGGAGTGACATCTCTCTTTCTTTTGCATGCATTTGTATCCTTCGTTTTAGGAGTGGAGGTATTTCTAGGGCGTGCCCAGATGTCAGTCCACTTGGGGCTTATACTGAGGGAGATATTGTTGTTTGAAGTGAGGTTAGGAGTCTGTTGTGGACATGTGTTTTCAATTTAGGTAGTTTCCAATTCCTTGAATGTATCACTTGTCGATTAAGTCGGTGAGTCAACAGCGGGATCTTCTATATCAGTATGATCACTATGCATACCCAGGCTTTGAAATAACCTCAAACTATTCAACTTTCGGAAACATACAAAATTGCCACTGTAAACGTCCAGTAGAACTTTTGCTTATTATCTGGTAGAGCTCCTAGTATGGCTCTGAATCGAAAATGCTCATGTACTTAATAAGTCTCGAGACTGTAAATTAATTATTTCAAATAAACTAGGAGGAGTGTGAACACACGTGTAGGCCTGGCTTAGTCCAGAACTGAACCCCCATCCAGAACTGAACCCCTTCTTCTATTGAACTCCATGTTGGATAATGACTTTGTGCTTATTAATGGCAGGTCTAAAGGGGATACTCCGGCCAGATTTACAAGCTCCAAGGGTGTGAGCACCTTCGACCTGGTCTGGGTGAATTCCGCTAAACTGGAGTAAGTGCGTGACTTCTACGTCTCAGCTGACCGCTTTGGTTCTGACCACCTCCCTATCAACCTTGAGCTCCTCACCAGAATGACATATACCCCGGAGCGAAACAGTACGGCGCCGAGAAAAATGCCCCTTTTACAAGCATCACTGATGAGATGGGCCAGTGAAGGGTATGAAAGTTATGCGCACGAACTTGACTCGACTCCTAGGCTCTTTCTAAACTTTCTTGACAAAAGTGTCGACGATATCGGCAACAACTTGATGGAGGCAATTACCGAAGCAGCGAAGAACTCAGATATGGTTAAAATAAGAAGGGTGAGTGATAATTTTAATAAACCAAGAAATAACTGGTACGATGAGGAATGCGCACAGCTGAACAAAAAATTGAGAATCCTGGGGGAAAAAATGGTGAAACTCCCTCAACCTGCAGAGATGGCTCTGGAGTTCGACAGACTCAACAGATTGTACAAAAAAACCATAACATCCAAAAAAGATATATTGAAGAAAATTATTATGGACAAATTCGCCAACATTAGAGACCCTGGGACTTTTTGGGCAACGATTAAGAATGCTAAAATTAAAGCGAAGCGAGTCAACCACATTTCCCCCGAAACGTGGAGTGACTTCTTGAGGAGAATGTATCCCTTGAGACAAACTTCCCCTATTGACATCCTGCGTGATGCTGACAACTGGTTGGATTCAGAAATATCAATGGGCGAACTTAACTCCAGTCTTAAACAATGTAAACCTGCAAAGGCACCTGGCCTCGATAATATTTCCAACATGTTTTTCAAGTCTCGCACCCCCGAATGGAAACAGTATCTGCTGGCTTTATTCAATAGAATTTACTCCGGTGAATATGTCCCCGAGTCCTGGACTGAAGTGGTGCTGTGCATGATACACAAAAAGGGCGACCTTGGTGACCCACTCAACTATAGAGGAATTGCCTTGGTTAACAACATTACAAAAGTTTTCACTCAAATCCTGAACGAGCGTCTTTACAACTGGGCTGAACAACATAATGTTATTCCTGAAGAACAGGCAGGCTTTCGCAAGAAGAGGGGAGTGACGGACAACATCTTCGCACTACAACTGGCTCTCCAATCAAAACTTCGTCAACAGGGTGGAAAAGTGTACGCACTTTTTGTAGATTTCCGGAGAGCCTTCGACTCAGTCTCACATAATAAACTGTGAACTAAACTGTTGATGCTAGGGGTTAGCCCTAAATTGATACGAGTCATTGAAAACCTGTATGACAGAGCGAAAATTCGAATTAGAACTTCAGAGGGTTCCTCTGACAGTGTGGACGCTAGTGAGGAACTTCTTCAAGGTGAGAAACTTAGTCCTCTCCTTTTCAATTTATATCTGTCAGACATAGTTGCTTTCTTCAGATCACGGGGAGCTGTTGGGATTGACATTGACGTACTTAATGACCTTATAATGCTGCTCTATGTAGACGACCTGGTCATACTCCCACATAGTTCGGTAGACTTAAAAAAGAAGCTGAGGATACTTGAGGAATTCTGTGATTCTAACAAACTGACTGTTAATACGTCAAAAACTAAAATAATGGTTTTTCGTAGAGGTGGGCCCATCACAAAGGTTAATCATGATTTCATGTATAATGGAGAGACTGTGGAAATTGTAAACAACTATGTTTACCTTGGAGTGACGTATACCGGCTCAGCCGTGGGGTCAACCCCCACTAAAATTGCAGTGAGGAAAACCGCAGCGGCCTCTTCAGCTGCTCTGATTCTACTTGCAAGACTAAACGCTGACTCCTGGACTGGAATCAGACGATTTTACAATAGTGTAGTGGCCTCCACCTTATTCTACACAGCCTCAATATGGGCACTCAGGGACCTTCCAACTCTGGAAACTGCTCAGCTGGGTTTTCTGAAAAGGCTCCGTCATCTTCCGAAAAACACCCCAGGATTTGTTATCAAACTTGAAACTGGTATAGATCACACAGCTTTTGAAGTTATTAAGCAAGCCCTGAGGTGGATATGTAAAGTGTTAAAGATGGATGACAGCAGACTACCGAAGATCTGCCTTCTCAGACAAATTGCTCTTGCTGATGCCTTACCGGGTGCTCTCGAGTCCCAGAATGAGACTTATAGCTGGGTACTGCAGCTCAAAAAGCTACTGGCTGGCCTTGACTGCGATGACATCTGGTTAAATTTATGCTGCATCCATTGGGAAAATAGAATTTCATCCATTCTAAGCAATCTGAAACCCGAACTGATGAGACGTGATCTTGAGAGATACCAAGCATCTTCGACAATTCAACTGAAGATACATCGATCCCTGGACGACAATTTCAACAGTTTCTACCCAGAGAGATGTAACTTGGAATTCGTAAGAGTGAAAGCTCAGCTGAGGATGCTCAGCAAATATTCCAAGAGGCTTTTAATTAGTAAAGCTTTGTACTCCTATGACTCCAGCCAAACCTGCACCTCTTGCCTTTACCACGAGAAAGAAACCCTTGCCCACATCATTCTTCATTGTCCTTATTACCATCCCTTTAGAGAAAATTACCTAGGGGCTCACATTAACTATAATCTCAAAGAGGATAATGAGATTCTGTCGGACCTACTAAATAGAAATGATTATTTCACCGTGAGAAACTTATACTGTTTTGTCAAAAAATGTTTTCAGCTCAGGGCCTCTGACGCTAATGACTGATTTTCTATTAATGATTATAATTTCTGTAGTTTATATAAGACATATGTATAGACTATATTTTATCTCATCATCTCTGTACCACTGTACCTGTGTCCTAGCGACTATTGAGGATAAAATCTGTTAAATTATCTTATTGATAATCGCTTCCTTGGCATAAATTCGTCAAATTTCGCACTCTTTCTAGTTCTGTTTCTTCGCTTCTATTTCTTACTTTTCTTTACATGTGTTTGCCAAAACCCTGCAGGAGTGTGATCACCCTTCATATTTTTATATTTTGTGCTTAAGCTGTAATACACCCCCCTGTAATTTGATACCTTGTATCACGAGCAGTAACTAATAAATAAAAATAAAAATAAAAATTATTCAGCGTTCTGCTCGCGTAAGGGATTGGCAAATCGCTCCCAATATCTCCCTGTGACAAAACAGCGCCTAATGCCTTGTTCGAAGCATCCGTTGTCAACAAAAATGGTTTCTTGAAATCTGGATACTGCAATATTGGTGCTGTAATGAGCTTTTCCTTCAAGCTCTCGAATGCGACGCCTTCTCTCTCTCCCCATACCCAAGTTACGCCTTTTTTCAATAGATCCGTGAGAGGTTTGGCGATCTTCGAAAAATCTCGAATAAATTTTCTGTAGTAACTTGCCAGTCCCAGGAAAGACATCACTTCCTTCGTCGTCCGAGGTACCGGAAAATTCTTTACTGCTTCTATTTTTGTGGGATCAACCTTGACTCCCGCCTCCGTAATTACATGTCTCAGGTGAACGACTTCTTTCCTCAAAAAGTTACATTTGTCGGGCTGTAATCTTAAATTAGCTTTCCCCAATCGCTCCAAAACCTCCCGTGGACGGTCATTATGCTTTTCCAGACTTGTTTCAAAAATCACGATATCGTCGAGGTAGACAAAGCACCTGATTCCTTGAATCCCCGCCAAGACTGAATTCATCAGTCTTTGGAACATTGCTGGACCTCCTTCCACACCGAAGGGCAGTCGGTCAAACTCATAATGCCCAAATGGCGGTGAAAAAGCTGTCTTACACTTGTCCTCCTCCTTCACTGGAATCTGATGATACCCTGAGGCCAGATCCAGTGAGGTGAAATAGTTTGCGTTCCCCAATTGATCCATTATATCGCAGATATTCGGTAGTGGGAATGAGTCGCCAATCGTTACGTCATTCAATTTACGAAAGTCAACGACTAATCGCAACTTGACCTTGCCTGACGCATCGGGCTTCTTGGGAACAACGAGTAACGGCGCATTCCACTGGCTGTTACTTGGACGAACTTCCCCATTTTTCAGCATCTCTTTTACTTGACGGTCTACCTCCTCTTTCTGGGACTGTGGCAACCGATGTGGTCGCACATTGACAGGTTTGGCTCCTGGAACAATAGAAATGGAATGTTCCAAAATGATTACGAGGATACTCCAAGTCAACCTCAAGAATATAACCTTCATTCGAATCATCAGAGATATGAGTAATGTCCACAGTAGATGGATCTACCCATTCAAAAGATCCATAAGGTAAATATTCTGATATAGCTGCACCGTACAGATTGTTAACGTCAAAATACATTAGATAGGATGTTTCTCTGTACGTATCAAAATCTTTACCCATATATTTATTATTAGCGTGAGCGTGTCGATAAGAGCACTGAGTGACACCTCCTCGGATACCTTTCTCGATAAATAAATGCATTTCAATATTGGTTAACAGTTCAAATTTACATTTGTACATTTCAGCATTGCATCAAATGCTAACCCAGGCACTCTGTAATAATACAAGGGATCAAGTTTAGAAACAGATAAACAGGCAAGGCGAAAATTTTGAAAGATATCAGCTAAAAGTAATACATCGGTTGTGAGATACAAATCTGAGTATTGTCCTAATGATTGAATATTGAATGTATTCCATACTTCTTCAGCTTATATATAATCCTCCATGGAAATATCCTCGTCATTCAGTTTGGAATAAAATTGTTCTCTTGCTGGTAATTTTCTATCATTAAGTTTCTCCCACGAATCAACGTATTCATAGGGAAATACTCCTTTTCTCGTTAACACTCAAATTTCTTCTGATCATTATCACAATATTTACGTGTGATAAATTTATTTGTATTATTCAGATGTAATGCCAACTTCTCTAAACTGCTTGCCATGAACCGGTATGAATCAATAAATCTCAGTTCAACTGCAGTACCTTCAACTTTTTTCGTAAATGAAATATATTTCTCCTTGTTAATTGGAAGCAAATTTATAGAACCTTCGAATCGAGTTGCTAAAGCTTTGATCAAGAAGTGTGCATCATAACCAGAGAGGTTATGGAATACTACTGGAATTACATGAGAGTCCTTATAATTCAAGTTGCATTCGCGATGTGCTGGGCCTCTATATTTACCCGTAAAATGACAATGATCGAGACATTTTGAATCAGTTCTAAAAAACGAATGGTTTTTCACAAATATGACATATTTGTACTTTAGCATATTCAAATGCCTGTTCAGGTATCCATGGCTCCATAGGAATGATTGTCTGTTGAAAGAGATCCACTTGGTAAGCTATTCGTTGCAACTGATTCATGAACCATTCAATAGAGTCCATTCCTTGTTTGATTTTGAATTCTGATAGATTTTCATCAAAAGAACAATGCAAATAGAAAGCTACGCTATGATGGATGTGTTTCTGATACATTGCTTCGCTCTCCGTTGATGCAAGGATACATTCAAGATCGCCATAAATTACGAATGGGACCATCTCTTTATACTTATAATTTTTTTTTTTTTTTATATATATACATTCCGGCCCTTTCTGCCCTCTGATTGGCTAATCGGCCCTATCCAACCCTATGCATGCGGCTGTGGATTCTACACTGCACCGCATTCGCACTCCTATAGAACATAGAAGTAGCATGGGAAACCACAGAAAACCCATGCCGGTACAGGCGGTCACTATATTAGCGACCTCCCGCTCGCCGGAGCCTCCGGTTGAAAAACTCGGTTCCACAGGGAATCGAACTCACAACCTTTCGCACACTAGGCTCGCACCTAGCCGCTTCGGCCACTGACGTCGGTTACTACTTATAATTTTTGAAACTCAAGAAATTAATCCCTTCATCAGGTAGGGACATTTTATACTTGTTAATATTGTAACAATCAACTCGGTGATTCTCAAAGGATTTTTCATTGACAAAATGTCCTAAACATCGATCACAAAACTATATAATGTTTATGCTTCGAAATTTGTGAGCTTATCAATCGAGATATATTTCGGATCCATGCGAAGTGGTAAACGGGCTGTATATCATCATCTACATACATATTACTACAAAGTAGAAGAAGATGAATTGTTGGCCACTGAGATTGTTGTTTACTTAAGTACAGAGGGACGATTTCCTTCGCTTCTACGCCATAAACATCAATTGCTAATCCATTCAACTCCTCGAACTTGGGGATATTCTTTAATTTCATTGGAAAATCAAAGCCTTCATATTTAAGCTTGGTCATTTTATCTGGTAACGTTGCTGTAGAATACTGAGAATATGAGCTCATTCGATCAACATGAGATGTAGCAGGATGAAGAGCTGCTATAATAGCCCACAAAAAACAAAACTCATCGTCAGTCTTCACATTAACTACTGCTTTCTTTGACTGTAAATGCTTGGGTAATGGTATGAAAGTGTTTGAACCCGCTGCTAGTGGTATTTGTTAATATTGATCATGAGATTGATGGTTCCCGTGAGAGTCCAGCCTGAGTCCAGCCCTTGGAAGTCCTCTACCTTTGCTAGCAATCTTTCAATCAAATGTTCGTCGAACCACTTCTTGATATTCGTAGATGGTAGAATCATCTCGATTTTCGTCTTGAAGTACTTGGTTTCTTCAATAGTTTCACCATTTTTCACCATTTGAAATTTACATACCAAGACCTCGTTCAATTTGAGATTACCGTATTTCTGCAGGGCATTCTTTAAACGTACAACGGTTAATGACTTTGCATCCTTCAGAAAAGGCTCAATATCCTTATGACGCAAATTAACAATTGCAGCTGTTCTAATTCGCCCCGCAAAAGCAGAGTCTAAGTCTCTTCACAGCACCCTGTTTTTCACTCTGCGTTCTGATCGACTACCGATTCTTCCACCACGATGTTTCTTCTTGTCCTTGAATTTTGCTCAATATGTATGGAGGAAGGAAAGAATGGTTTGAATTCTCATTTTTCCACCGACGGAAAGATCATTGCCTTTCTTCTTCAACACTTTTCCATAAAGTTTGAAGAAATGATAACACCATGCAATCCATTGTTCAGCGTCTGCAGCGGGTGCATTGTTATATGCATTTTCAATAATCTTTACCACTCGTAGACACGTTTTTGCATCCATGATGTACACAATAGCTTTCGGAAAACTGTCAGACCAAAAGATAAATATAAAAAATCAACATCAGAATGTCCTAATAAATACTCAATAGATGGATGTAAAAAATCAGTATTAGAATATATAAACTGACACTCAAGATATTTCTTGTCTTTGGGAACTCCATTATGAGATCTTTAGGATGTTCATATGGACTTCTGCTCAACCTCGGCGCTAAGAAGTGACTGCGCAAGGGTTGTTTCTCGTCCCTATTTATAGGGGGGTTCATTTACTAAACAATTTCAAGGTCAACCTTGAAAATTTTTTCTTGCGCAATCGAGAATATTCTAATGCATCGGAAGAGGTAAAAAAATATTTTGCGCAGTATAAAAATGCAAGACTGTCCATGGCAGTCATAAATAGTTATGGATTGTTATTGTTATTACAGTGACAGTTGAGAATTTTCTCGAATGTCAACCAATTTATCGGATGATTCATCTTTTAATTCTCACCGAAAGGATAAAGTACATGTAAACAAATCATTTTTAAACAATCACCAGGGCACCCTTGAAAACTGTTTTTTTACGGAAATTGTTTAGCATTCGAGAATTTTCTGATTTATCAAAAGATATCGAAATCAATTTATATTCCCTAGGAATATTCCCTATTGATAAACAATTCATGAAATAAACAAGTTTCAAGGTGAACCTCGAAACTCGCTTGCTGCGCAAATTGTTTAACGATCGAGAATATTCTGATGCATCAGAAGCAATTGACGAAAATATCTCGTGCTTGAGGAATGTTCTCGATTGATGAGCAATTTATGCAGTAAACAAGTTTCAAGGTTAGCCACAGTAATAATGACCAAATTATGTTTTCAAGGATGACCTTGAAACTCATTTGTTACGCAAATTGTTTAGCAATCGAGAATATTCTGATGCACACAAAGAAATGGAAAAAATATATTTCCTGAGAAATGTTCTCGATTGATGAAGAATTTGCGCAGTAAACAACTTTTTTGAGTTTCAAAGTCAATCACAAGGGTGAAAACACATGTTTCTCAATTATAGAGAGGCGTGAATTCAAAAAGAAAATTCTGAACGCGACGAAATTCCTCATAAGATCATGTTATTCATCATTGCACTCGGTTCCATTCAAGAACATTCCACAAAGGATGAATAATTCCAGTCAGTGACCCATCATCGAAGCGACCTTAAGTGGAACATGCTCGAATACCCCCTGGGCCTTTAAATACGACCGACCCCCGGCGACAGCTCAGTACTTCATCGACTCTTGAAGAAATAAAATCCAGCGATTTCATAAACTTCATTCATGGAAAGAGAGGATTTTGGAAAGAAAATTACCCACAAGAAACAATTTCCAAAACTGAGTAAGTATTGTGGGTCGGCATTGAAAATATTTAGAATTATCTTCGGAAATATCAACAATAGTTAGCTTCCAATCTGCATTCTTTCCAGATGTAATGACTACAAAGAGGGAGAAGACATTCACGTGCGACAAGATGAACAAGATTTGTCGCATGGAGGATCTCCTACCAACAAAAAAAATTGCAGACGTGGAAATTCAAAAACTCTATCAAGTCAACACTTTGAAGGAGCTGAAAACCTGTTATGGAACGAAAATCGTGATGTGGTTGGATGACAGTTTCCAGATTTGGCTCCCAGAACGCATTTTAACAGCTTTTCTGGAGGATGAGGATGAATTAACAGCCTACAAAACCATCGCAAAAGAAGGAAATTTGTTCCTTTGCTTCCTTGACAAGAAATTCAACAAGTGAGAGTTTGTGACACGGGACGACGATTGAACATAACTATGCATATAATCGTCATTCCATGTCATTACTATCATAAAAATGTACACTGGAAATTGACATTGTTCTATTAAAAAAAAGTATTGAATAAATTCTTCATTGAAATTGAAAATTGAATGTTTGTTTTCATTCATTGCAATAAATCCTGAACGATGAAAATTTTATGAAATCAGCACTTTTTCCTCAAAATTGAAGTCGTACTACTTACCAAATGATCCAACAATCTGAAACAAAAAAAAATGAACTTTTTCCATGCTTATAGAAATTCTACAATATTCAAATGGTTATGAAATTCTTTTTGTTCATGGGATCAGGGTTAGGAATAAAAGTGGGCTTTTCACTTTTGATTGTCATTGTGAATTAACAAAAAACAGAGCAATACACAAAAACATACAAGAATAGATCGTAAAAAAATAATACTCGCTATTACTATTTTTCTCGTTTCTCATGGAAGAATACTACTTAAAGTTAATGAATTCCTGAGAAATAGTTTGTCAAATACAATCAATGTCTTCAATTCTCTCTCCAATGATATGACCAGTGAATGTTTACTCAAGAAAGTTTTGTAAATAATGAAGCAGGCTATGAAAATGAAATAATGCAGACATATATCACATTTCAATTACAAAATTCTAAAAAAAAATTCTGAATGGAATTTCTTCCCATGACATATCTTTAAAATGAGAATAATGAAAAGTACATCTCACGGTTTCTACTAAAATTCCAAAACAAGTAGTCAAATAAAAAAAAACAACATTTTTGAAAAGTTTTCATTCTTTCAATTGAACTTTTTTGTTATACTACCTGTAAAAATTCCACGAGAAGAATAGTTGACAATGCAGAATCTCATATAATCTAGTTTCATATATAAATGTAAGAAGAAATACCCATCGTTGTTGAAATTGACCGTTGAAATCATTAATTTTGTCTTGCAATGGCATCACAAATGACATATCGATTTAAATATTTCTAAATGAACTCGAATGTGCCAAAAAATACACGAAAAAACCCACCCATAGTCGATTTTGAACAAGACTCTAATCCGTCAATGAGTATTTCACCTTTGACAATATACTTTTGTGGTTTTTTACAAATTCAATTAACCTCTATTTAAATAGGCCCCTTTTCCTAGCGCAATTACCATGAAAAGTGGATAAACTATTCTTTTATTTTTTCTCGATGTTCATTTTTTCAATTTATACTCTCTTATTTTTCATGATAACTGACATGTTTTTACCATAATCGATTTTTTTGGGTTAGGTACAATTCGTCGAAATACCATTGGTCGAATGACACTTTCTCGAATACCAATTCGTCGAAAATCGATTGGTCGAAAAGTACGATTCGTCGAAAAACCAATTGGCCTAAAAAACAATCAGTCGAATGGGACGATTGGTCGAAAAATAAATAATTTTCAAAACAATAAGTTTCTTGATGAATAAATATGCAGAAAAAACAAAAACTATTGATGTTTCAATTGAATCTTTACATTTACCAAACACATCAGTAACTTCATTACAACTACACACACACACCTCACAGAATAAACAGCAACACATTCGCACCCAAATAGTAATGATAACATCAATTAGAGAATGAAAGCAAAACCGAAAACGTAAACAGATCCTTGCGAATACGACAGTTCAGTTCACGTGCGCCTCTCGAACAACTCGGTACAAATTATGAATGAAAATTCAACTTAAATACCAACAGTACATCCAATAAAAACAGAACGTGCCAGTGAACTAATTTAACTAACAAATTAATTAAAACAACTACGGACAATGATAGAAAGTTGAAAAAAATGACAGAAAACGATGAACCCTTTGAGTTTGTGCCTTCCGAACGAGGACACGATAAACTAGTGATCCATGGATGTTTACATACACTCAACAAAACAGTTGTGCGCGGAAATGGTAACCAATTTAAATACTGGAGATGTGAAGACAGAACATGCAATGCAACTGCAACTACGATATCTAATGGCAATGGACACAAACTACAAAAATTCAAACATCATTTCCACTCCGCAGAAGCGTCTCGTGCCCCTCTAGCAAAAGTTAAGCAAGCCATGAAGAGAAAAGCTGCTGACACTGGTAAATCCACTTGTAAAATTATCCAAGATACAATTGCAACTACAGATCCAAACATACGCCCATATCTCCCTAACACGAATGCACTAAAACAAACAGTGAAGAGGGCGCGAAAGGGCAAGGACATCGAGCCCCAAACATTAGATGAGTTGCTTATCCCAAATGAATACAAGCACACACTCAGTAATGAACTTTTCTTAACAAAAGAAATAGATATCAATAATAACAAAGTGTTGATCTTCTCAACAGTTGCTAACTTGAATAAACTGAGTCAAGCCACGTATTGGATCATGGACGGGACCTTCGATGTTGTACCCAATATGTTCTTCCAATTATATTCAATTCATGCACCTGTGGGCCCACCCGAACGTAGTAGGACTCTTCCGCTTGTGTACACGCTCATGTTAAGTAAATCGAAAGAATGTTATGATGCTTTCTTTGGAGGATTAATCGAATACGCAGAAGCCAATGACATTGACCTCAGTCCAAATCATATTATTACGGATTTGGAACTAGCACCGATAATTGTCACGGACTCTCATTTCCCAGAAGCTCGGAATGGCGCTTGTCTTTTTCACCTGGGCCAATGTGTTTATAGAAAACTACAGTCGAATAAATTAGTCAAGGAATATGGTACGAATGAAAACTTCAGCATTGCTATTCGACAAATTACTTCTTTGGCATTTCTTACTGCAACCGAAATTCCTCCAGTATGGGATAAATTAAAGGAAAAAATTCCCGAGAAAGCAAAGCCTATCGTCGATTGGTTCGATGACAACTACGTACACGGGAAAGTGATCCGTTTACTTCGCGGTAAACCAAAATGATCAGCACCAAAATTTCCACCGAGCCTGTGGTCTGTACATGATCGAATGGAGGAAAACCTTCCAAGAACCCAAAATAAAATTGAGGCTTGGCACCGACGATTGCGTTCCCTCGTTGGGCACTGACATATAGGTGTGTACACCCTAATCAACGAGCTGAAAAAAGAGCATAAAACGGTGGAAGGGGAAATTGAATGCATAAATCGTGGGGAAGTACGACCGAAGATGAAGAGAGCAGACGCAGTGAGAGAGGAACGTATCAGACAAATATTCCAAGAACGTGAACATTACGATGACGTACTTGACTGGATTCGAGGCTTGGCATACAACATCAAAATTGGGTAAAAGTCTTAGATGAATGACAATAACACAAACGGAATGATCAATAATCTAACGAAGTTGAACGATATTTGAAGAAAAGAAAAGAGTGAATAGTTAAACCATATTTATGTTGAAACGTCTTTAATCGTTCAAATCATTAGACTCTATACACATATATAAACCTATTTAAATCATTTTTCTCGCTGACAAATTGTAGATATTTGATAAATCGTGTGACACAAAATACCAAATTCAATGTACATAGAACTCTTGCATGCAACCTTGTGTACTTGTTTCTTATTGGAGAACTGTTCGTAAAAATTGACTCATAAAAAATTATTGTTGAATTAAATTAAATTCTTCCAATTAAATTAAACTATTGTTTTCGTATTGTTCGTATTGTGAATTAAATATTATTATCAGTCGACTTTCCTTTGTTAAGACATTATTCAGCACATTGTTTCCGTTCCAATGAAAGAGGAACAAATATTGAAAAGTCACATCAAGACAATGAACTTTAAAAAAATTAACAACTATACAATAAATTGAGTTTTTTTTCGCAATTTGTAAAGTTTTTTTCGAATGCCCTTTAGAGTAGAAACTTCTAACACCATTTTCTACGAATCGAAAAATTAGACGAAATGAATTTTCGACCAAAAAAACCTTCGACAAATTCATTTTTGGCCAAATGAACCATTCGACAAAAAAAAATTCGCCAAAAAAATTTTAGACCAATCAACATTCGACGAATCGTACCGGACCCGATTTTTTTCACTTTGTTTGGTCTTCCATTCCAGTCAAAATTGAATATCAAGGTATTTTTCAATAATAATTAATTTCAGTTTACTTGTCGAGTCTCTCATGTTTGTAACTATTCAATCATCCAGTTATTTTCCAAAATAATGAAAATTTGTAATTTATGTAACGTTCCAATTTGATGACAATATTGGCCACAATAAATTGTTCCTCTTTTTTAATCTCTAATTTTCATACCAATACGAATTATCTAGTCATTTCTTCCATGATAATTATTTTTTTCATTCATTTGATCCTTTTTTCGCTTGAAATTAAATCTATCATGTCATTTTTCTATATATAATTGAATGGTTTATTTATCTAGTCTTCCATATTCATAATAATTCAACTATTTCATCATTTTTCATAAGACTGAATTGAACAACTTACCTAGTCTTTCAATTTTCGTTTTAATCCAAATTATGCTATTATTTTCATGTGTTCAGAGACTCGTTTGCATGCTCAGATCATGAACAAAGTTGTTTCCCATTCAAGGGACGCATCCAAAATATTATAACTTAAATTTAATTCTCATTCTTCCACGATTTTTTTTTCCAAATGAATCAATTTTTTTCATTTGACACAAAATATTCGCCTTTTCAACTACAGAAACTATGGAAAAATATTCAAACAAAAACGAATATTCGTTGGAAAAGCAAAACTCTTATAATCTAAAAATATTTAAGTGAATAAAAGATGGATCAACATTCTGCATGAACATTTTTGATAAAATAAGTCTTCAGAATGGGATTTAATGATTTTTCAGATGTTTCGACAAATTAACATGAACCTCAATTTTCTATTTTATCCTTTCATCAAAAAGTCTGTTCAAACAAATTATAATTGAAAATTCAGAGATCCCTCAGAGTATTTTGCATAAACTCAAAACTGAGAATATGTTCCTCAAGCAGAGAAGGTTCATCAACTCGAAAAAGAATGAACTTTGTGGAAAAATAAAATAGTTACTTCATTACAATGACACCAGATAAAACAAAATGATGAGTTCGTCCTGAATGATGATGGGCAACATTAAAAAAGCACCTGAAATGAGAAAAAATCAGTGATCGAAATTTGTAAAAAAATAAAATAGAAGAAGGATGCTATTTTTTGTATTTTTTTTACCAATGAGTCTAATAGGCACCGTTTTGAATGGGGAATTGTGACTTCTCGAAGAGGTAGGTATTCCCATTGTCCACAATCCTCATAGAGCAAACTACCCCTAACCCGACCCGTAACTATCATTATATTTTACGGAAAAGGATTATTATTATTTCAAATAATTGATTTTTCAGTTTTATAATTATTACATTTTATTATTATTATGATTACTATTCTTATTATTCTTATTCTTATTCTTATTATTATTATTATTATTATTATTTTTTTTTCCCTCGTGAATGAGATCGCTGGATGACCCTCGCGGGCTCCGACTTCACCTCGAAGACCACCCAGTAAGCTAAGCGATACAAACAAGTCCTAATCGCTCTGCAGTAGCGCTCCCTCCAACCAGAGGGTGAGCACTACTGCAGTCCAGAATCATGATGCCTAAGCAGTCGAAGGGACCCAAGAATGACAGCCTGTTGCATCTGGCCAGCCAGTATTAAGGCATTGCGCCTGCAGGCTGGAATCACCTCAAGCGCAGATACAAAAGACTGTTTCATGCCGCCAAGAGAGCCAATGATCAGGACGATCAGCTTGACCCTAAACCCGCGGTTCAACTGACGCAGCTCAAACAGGAGCAGCTGGTATTTGAGCCGTTTCTCCTCTTCCTTCGCAGATATATTGCTCTCGGCTGGTGCCGAGAACTCAATCACGTAGATGACTTTGTCTTCAAAGTTGAAGAGGACGATATCAGGCTTCGTCGCAGCGACGGGCCTGATAGTCGCAAACGAGAAGTTCCAGTAAATCTTACACCTCTCATTCACGACAACGGACTCAATATCTCCTGGAGCATAAGGCAGAATCGGCGTCCGGTCTATCCCATAAGAGTGCCGCAGATGGTAATACAACACTCTCAAAGCCGCGTTATGACGGTGGATATAACTCGTCACTGCATATGTCGGACAAGCCGACAAAAGATGCATCAGAGTTTCCGGGGACTGTTTGCAAGTCCGACACCTAACATCCGGGACTTGCAACCCCATAACACGGCTCCTATAGACCAAGGTGTTTATCACGCCATCTTGACACGCGCAAATGAAGCCCTCGGTTTCAGACATCAAGCCAGCCGACTTCAAAAATGAGAAAGTCAGCTGAACGGACAAGCCCTGTTCTTCCACATGACGAAAGAACACGCCATGCATGGGCCTGTCAACGTGTAGACGAAGCAAGGTGGACTGTTCCGCCTCCTTGATGGTCGCTCTTCGCCGAGATTTAGTCATGCTGGCCAATGAATGACTAGCCACCTGACCACCTCGGCCACGACGAAACGCCAACCCGAGAGCCTCAGCTGCGGTATCCGCCGCCTTGTAGAGAAAGGCCTGAATCCCATGAAGCTCATGATCGTGCACAAACTCCAAGAGAGGATCCAAGCCGTTCATCACGTCACAGGCCAAGCCGAGGACCAAGCGCTCATGGAGAGATTCTAGGCTGAGTAGTCCTCGGCCACCACTGTCACGCGGGAAGTATAAACGGGGACATGAAGATCGGGGATGTAGGCTCCTGTGGATGTTCATTAGCTTACGAGTATCCCTGTCCAACTGCTTCAGCTCATCCCTCCTCCATTGGAGCACGCCAAAGGAGTACAGAAGAACTGGAACAGCGAACATGTTTGTCGCGGCCACCTTGTTCTTTCCGGAAAGTTCGGACTTCCAAACTCTCCGAAGCCGCCGACGATACTCCTCACGAAGAGTCTCTTTGACCGCCTCAGCGTCCACTACGGATCGCTGATTGAAGCCAAGATACCTATACGACTCCTCAGCGCCAAGATGTCTAATGACGCTTCCATCCACCAGGTGTATCTCTCCCATCCCGTCCCCAACCTTCCCCCTCTTCATGTGGAAGACTGCACATTTGTCCAACCCAAAGCTCATCCCGACCGCGCGTGAGTACACTGCAACAACATCAAGCTGGAGCTTGAGTTGCCGCTCTCCTGAGGCAAATAACTTCAGGTCATCCATATAGAATATATGGCTAATCTGATGCCTCCGATCGCCAGGTCTTCCGGCTTGATATCCACCAACACCGCGCAAGGCGACATATAGGGGCATCAGTGAGATACAGAACAAGAGAGGACTCAAGGTATCGCCCTGAAAAACTCCTCTCCTGAATTGCACCAACCCTGAAGTAAGCCCACCCTCACCAGATGTTATGGTGAAGCGCGTCCTCCAAAGTGGTGTAAGATCCCTAATGCACCTCATGATATTTTCCTCTACCGCAAGGCACTCGAGTAGCAGGAAAATGAGCTCATGGCTCGTGCTATCAAATGCCTTACGATAGTCGACCCAGGCCACTGACAGGTGCCGATGATACTGTATCGAATCGCGCAATATGCAGCGATCGACGAGTAAACTCTCCTTGCACCCTGACAGCGACCGCTTCGCCCCCCGCTGTTCATAAATCTGCCGCCACACGGGTTGTACATCGTGCAAGATACGCTCATTCAAGACTCCTGTGAAGAGCTTATAGAGCGTATTCAGGCACGTGATCGGCCGGTAATTTGCCGGGTCAGACAAGTCTCCCTTCTTCGGAAGCAGCACAGTTCTCCCCTCCACCAACCACTCAGGAAGCATCACGCTACCATCGATGAACGATGTGAAAATCCGAGCCAGATGGCTATGAACCGAGGTAAACTTCTTCCACCAAAAGGCGTTGATGCCATCTGGACCCGGAGCGGCATGGTTCTTCATGCCTCGTAGCGCAGCTTGAATTTCCTCCTGAGTGACTGGGGTGAACTTCGCGCGCTGCGGACGATGTTCTTCACAAAACGCACGAAATGCTTGAAGAGCTGGAGTCTCCGTCATGAGACGAGGAACGTGACTATAAATTGCCCCCCAGAATTCCTCAACGTGCTCGACTGATGGCATCTTGTCGGATGCAGGTGCTGAAGGCTCGAACCACCGGCTGGGGTCGGAATGAAAGACAGTATTGTCCACCATTCGCCGCTACCGCTTTTGTAGGGACCGCTTTGTAGCCCCCAGAACTCGAACCCTCTCGACAAATCTCTCCTTGATAACAAGGAGGACTGCCTTATTCAGTGTGTGATGATGATACCGCAAGTTCGCAGATATTTTGCGAATTGGAGACGTAAAATTTCGTCCACTTACGATGATATCAATCACACACTGAATTTGCGACGCCTGCTTCCGAACCATCTCGATTTTCCCCTGAAGCTGTGCAATTCGCCTCCTCATCTTCAGCTCAAACGATCCCCTTGCAAGGGTTCGCGGCTTTAGACGGCGCGCTGCTTCATACACAGCCCAGTTTATGTCGAGCAAGCTAACGTTCGGGGAGAGCACAGCAGCCAGTGCCTCATTCCCTAATGCCAGATCGTCAGGCCGAATACGGAACTTCCCCGTGACCCTCTCCCCCCTTGATCCCATATCCCTCGAAGCTCTCCCCGGCACCTCATCACTATGACGGGCAGATTGCTCCGGCTGAGGTTCGACGCTTCTCACAGAAATCTGAGAGAAACGACCACCCGTCAGCCGTCGTGGAACGACGAGCAAATCATAGCCCTACCGACGCAAGCGACTGGCCTGATCTGGAAGATGCTGTGCCCTAAAATATGCATACTCGGGGTGCATAGCACACCACAAGTCCCGCATCCGCGCTATGTATCCTCGCTGCGCCGGCTGAGTATACACCCACATTGCATGAGGTCCTCCTTGAGCTCCTCCGACCACCTAATCCTATGGACAGCCAAGTTATTACCATTGTTGGATCCAGATCTGTCGCCCCTCCCAACTGATCCGCGGTCCCCATCCGAGTCCTCCCAACTGATCCGAGAGGGACCGATTGTGGGGGGCTCTGCCGCGGCTCGATGACGGAACCGGATATAGGTGCCGCCGGGTGGTTAGCCCGACACCACCATGGCTATTGCGGACATGCCGGGCAATGGGTTCGCCACACTCCCTACGCCTACATTTTATATTTATTATTATTATTATTATTATTATTATTATTATTATTATTATTATTATTATTATTATTATTATTACAGATATATACATATACTACTGTATATCGCCACCGTCCTTCTAACGGCAAATATTATTAAAACTATCATAGATGTACATGAAACTGCTTTGGCATCGATCTTTGTCTCTGATAGCCATTTCTGGCATGATCTCAATGACTTTCAATGGTACTGAGTTGACCCACTTATAAGGGACAGCCACATTTGGTTTGATGTAGATGTAACCAGGGCGATAAACCACCGACATGTTTATTGTTTGCTTTGAAAATAGAGAAAAGGAGATGAAAAAAATGCGAATGTTCTTTTCCAAAGAGCATCTACTGAAGAATTCAATTCCAACGAATATCTTTCTAATTTGGAAAAAAACTTATTCCAATATTGAATCAAAACTCCTGAAATATTATCATCAATATTAAACCAAAATATGAGACATTCCATGTAAACTCAGCCACCCTGAATTTTTTGGGTTCTAAGAATCCGGAATTAGTATGCTCACAGTCAATTACTACATCAGTACATATTTCCCCTAAATTTTCGCTCCTTTAACATCAATTGTTTGTCTGCAACATATGAGAAAAGCTCAAATTTTCGAAAAGTAATATCTTGCGAACAAATTAACGAATTTAAGTAAATAAAAAAAGATTTTTTTCGTTTTTTCATGTACTTTTTGAAGAAAAGTACCACAGTACCACAACGACAAGGAAAAACCCATTTTTTGCGTTTTTCATTCTTCGAACATCAGTGTTATCTAAAGGCCAAATGAAAATGGAATAATGTTTTTTTCCTCGATGGATCATCATAATACACAACTTTTTCGGGATATTTCAAAATGGCAAACCCATATGGAGACGAGGAAAAATTTTTTTTTCATGAAAGTTTCGATTTTTCGATCATTTATGAAATATTTCATGTCAATTGAGCCAACCTGGATTTTTTTGGGTTTCGAAATCAGTCAACTACTATATAAAGTCAAGATTTTCTTAAATCTCCATCCCCTAATAACACTTGTGTATCATTTTATGTACGTATTTCGTTCAAAATAATGTTGAGTCATCAAATCCGCATGATTTAACACTCATCATGATGTGTACAAATTGAAGGCCAACGATAGCTCGATCAGTACCGCAATGGATTGCTAGTCTGATGATACGGGTTCGAATCCCAGTCCCCGCCGATTGATGCGCTGTAAGATTTTTAGCGGAACCTCCTCCTTGGTCAACACAAGAAATTAAATATTGTCCGAATGTCTTTGAGGAACGACCTTGGGGTTGATGTTTAAATACAGTAAACAATGGATATAAAACATGTGAGCGCAATAAAATCAACGGTTTCAAGTGGGGGTTTGAAAAAACTCGTGATTTCTCGGAATTGAGTTTCCATACAGCCGCTCGAATTTCCAAATAATGAACGTTTTATTAGTCCTCATCACACTCTCAAGTGGACAAAATCTCACACGACGGTTATTATCCTACGTTTATTCTCGATCAACTTCCAGCAAGCTATGTGATGTGTGGTATGAATCATTTTAATAGTATATTTTTAAACTGACTTAATCATTATAACTATTTTTCTTCCTATCAATGATCAATTCATTCATAAAAGTCATTCATTCCCACTCCATAAGATGCCCCATACCGAGAGATATGCAAATCCAATGCGAGTCCCTGGGGAAAAAGGTCACACCGGTAAAAGCCTGCGTTGCATCCCGGTAATACTACGGCAGAAATTCCCATTCTTGCCAGAAAATGCAAGACTATGCAGCAACTGTAGGATCAGAGCTTCAACTTACACTCCTGGATTGCTACCCTCTGAATCTCCGTCAAATAAGGAAGTCTCTTCATCATTATCAAATGATTTAACGGATCGTTCGTCAAACGCAACACCATTTCTAGCAGATGTTTCTACTGGCAATACCAAAGGCAGTTCATTGAGATCAGGTCACTCATTCCATTCAATTGATCCTGATGGTAACATGATTTTCAACGAAGTTTCGGAAGAGTCCGATGCTCCAATAACAGATGATGATTCAGAGACAGAGCGTCACAGGGACAGACCAGCGAATTTTCGTTCACCGAGAGAATTGGAATTAGAAGAAATGTTGGATGGACTCAAGGAAAAATTCAAAACGACAACGAAATATTCTGAACGTATGAAAATCTTGACGGTTGCGCCACCATCATGGAGTCAGCGACAGGTGAACCGTGAATTTGGTACGACAAAACACATGGCTAAGAAAGCAAAAAAACTGCGAGAAAAGAGAGGAATATTTGCTTCAACCGTTGTCAAGGCTGGGAAATTATTGCCCAAACAGACGGTTGAAAAAGTGCGTAATTTCTATGAGAGTAACAGTTGAATGATGCCAGGAATGAAGGATAAAATATCAATGAGAATTAACGACGAGAAGAAAATAATGCAGAAGAGGATGGTCCTGGAAGACTTGAACGATCTCCATGAAAAATATAAAACTGCCCCTCCGGAGTCATCGGTGGGGATCAGCAAGTTTGCGGAGTTAAGGCCAAAACACTGTGTATTGGAAGGAGCGAGTGGTACACACGTGGTATGTGTCTGTACCTATCATCAAAACTGCAAATTAATGTTGGATGCAATCAACATTTCCACTCTCACGAAGAACTCAACATGTCCCCTTACCGATTATAAAGACTGCCTCGCAAGAATCATGTGCCCCAATTCCTGGAGTTGACGCATTATCGTTTGAGCTGAAGGACCTCCTCCACGATGCTATGATTGACACTGGGGAATTCAGAACTTGGCAAACTGTGGATAGATCAACATTACAGACTCAGAGACTTCCAGTATGTGAATTCGTTGACGCACTTTGTGAACGATTGAGAGTATTGAAATCTCATCATTTCATTGCAATACAGCAAAACGCTTTCGTGAAAGAACGAAAAGAGAATTACATTGATGGTCAAATACTCGTGCAGGCTGATTTTTCGGAGAATTACGCCTTCGTAGCTCAAGACGCTGCTCAATCTTTTCATTATAACAATGATCAATGCACTGTCCATCCAGTAGTATATTATTATCGCCATGGCAATGATATTCAACATCGAAGTTTAGTCATCTTATCTGATAGTCTTGTTCATGATACTGCTGCAGTTCACTTGATGCAAGAGATTCTGATACGACACATACAACAAGTCTGTGCTGTCGTAAACAAATTGATCCATGTCACAGATGGTGCTGGTCAACATTATAAGAATCGATATAATATGGTTAATCTTTTGTTGCACAAAAATGATTTTGGAGTTGAGGCTGAGGCGCACTTTCATGCGACCGCGCATGGAAAGACAGCATGTGATGGAGTAGGCGCAGTCTTTAAGAGAGAAGCAAGACGGAGAAGTCTGCAAATTACCAATGGTGAACCTATTCTCACTACGCATACTTTGTTCCAGTGGGCTAAGAATAATTTCAGGGATCTCGCCGTTTTTTTCTATAGTAAACGAGAACACGAGGATATGAAGGAACGTTTGAAGACAAGATTCGACAGTGCAAAGGCGATTCCAGCTATACAAAAAAATCATGGTTTTATTCCTCTGGAAGGAGAGGAATTATTAATCAAGAGATATTCCGCTGCAACTAGAGGAGAAGTTTTCCCGAAGACGAAGCAACGGAATGGACGACGTACATCAAGGTAGCCATTGTGATACAGGAAAGATCGATTGCAACGTGCTCTTTCTCTGCAACTGAGTGTTTATCGTCGACCTAAAAATTCGTCGAATAGTGAGCACTTTGTGAATTTTCATTGATATTCATATACTTGTAGCCGTGGATAATTAATAAACCCAATTTTTTACATGAAAATGTTTTTCATTCGTCAATACTCATGTATCCCATTTTGAAATTGAACGAAATTTTAACATCTTGGAATGATTGTGTTGTATTGTTTTTCAAATAGACATTATTTATCACAATCCGCCGACAGGTCTGTGAGAAATGATCCATTGAAATTTTGAGCTTTGGATATGCCTACCAGGTACACGAGTGATGTTGACGGGATGCAAATTTACGAAAATGTCAAATTTACATAGTAGTTGACTTTGAGCATGCCAATGATCCGTTTCGAGACCCAAAAAATCCAGGGTGGCTCAATTGATATGAAATGTTTCATGAATGATCAAAAAATTGAAATTGCCATGAAAAAAAAATTGTTCCCACGTCTCCATATGGGTTTGCCACTTTGAAATATCCCGGAAAAGTTGTGTATTATGATGATCCATCGAGGAAAAGAAACATTATTCCATTTTCGTGTGGCCTTCGGATAACACTTATGTTCAAAGAATGAAACAAGCGAAAAATGGGTTTTCCCTTGTCGTTGTGGTACCGTCGTGTTTTTATTCACAAAGTACATGAAAAAATGTAAAAAATCGTTTTTTATTTATTGAAATTCGCCAATTTGTTCGCAAGATATGATTTTTCGAAAATTTGAGATTTTCTCATATGTTGCAGACGAACAATTGATGTTAAAGGAGCGAAAATTTAGGGAAAGTATTCACTAATGTAGTACTTGACTATGAGCATACTAATTCAGGATTCTTAGAACCCAAAAAATTCAGGGTGGCTGAGTTGACATGGAATGTCCCATATCCGAAAATTGGATTATGAAAAAATCGAAATTATTTCCTTAAACTTGATATGATGTTACTCACAATAGGGTTTTTATCCTTCAGTGAATGCATTGAAATGATCGTCCAAATAATAGTTTCCCCACAATATAAAGAGAGTGGGGTAAAGCGGGCCATCATCATCGTAAATAACTCGAGAATGCCAGAATAGAATTTCCGGGTTTTTATCTTATTTGGAAAATGTTATTTCAAGCTTCGAAATAAGTCCCGACTGATGCAAATCATTTCATTTTATCAATTAATATTGGAAGTTGAAAATTGTTCGGTTTACCTCAATCTCCCCTACAAATAAATTCATTTCACTCAATATTTGTTTCATTAAATGCAATTTAATTCTTTACAGCATTTGATTAAACGTGGGATGAATTAAAAATTGCTTTTATCAATGATGAAAGTTGAAAAATTTGGAATAAATTGTATCGCTCAACTACAGGAAAACAACTCAAATTTTGCAAAATGGAATCAATTATTTTTCGTTGAATGTATTCACCCCAACTTTCGATCACTGCACTCAAAAATCAATCATTTTTCATTTTAGAAAATCACACTCATTTTCCTAAATTAATCATGAAATCCTTTCACTACAATCTATAATTCAAGTGTTCACTTGTTCCATGATGAAAACACTGAAGTACGATGAAGTAATATACTTACGCAACACAGTGCAACGACTTCAAACTTTTTTCACTAAGGAGCCTTCCGGGTCAGTGCTCAATGGCAAGTGACCCCCGAGGCCCGCAAATGGACTCGCAACGACGTTATGCGTCACGTAGAATATTTATATTTCGACGAATGTAGATAAAAAGAACACCATAGAATAATTAAGTCGTCATCAATTCGTGAGAATAACCTTGAGCCAAGCGTGGCGAAGATATCGAGTTACCGTGAGAATTTATTCATCAAGTTCGATGGATGAAAAATTAAGCGTTCCGTACACTTCTCGAAACTTCCGGGCCATTCCATACAACTGTTTTACGCTCAAATTCAACATTTCATCGAAGCACATTTTTCCAACTCTCATCGTAAAATCAGCGAATAATTGTATTCCAGTCTCCTCACCCCGTGCTCCTGACCCCATGCCCCTGGCCCCTTGCTCCTAGGCCCAAGCTTCTAACCCCTCACACCCCCCCGCCCCTCGCGCGCTCTACTCAACGAGTTGACCCTTATAACTGACCCATACCACTATCACCAGCTGACCCTCATGACCCTTATAATCGACCCATATCCCTACAACCAGCTGACCCTTATGACCCTCATGGCACTCGTGACCCTTCACCACCCGCTTGAGCTTGATGACTCATTTTTCAAGGTCAAACTGGCCCAGAAGCGGCACTTACTATCTACTGAGATTGGAGTCCCGCCGCCCCTCTCTGAAAATATTCGCTGTGATCTGGGCAACCCGCTATATAGGAGAAGTGTTAGCAATCGACGAGGAGAGATGGCCAAGAATATGCCGCACAGAAGAGTTGAGAAACCTGGCCAATGGACAACCGTCAAAGTGGGCTAAGAAACTTGGCGAGAATCTTCAGGTAACTGGATGCATAGACCTGACTGGAAAGCTATGGAGAGAACCGGAAGATGAAGAGAGCCTCAAGCGTCGCAAAGACGTAGGTGAAAGAATGAGGGAGCAGGAGCAGGCGAGAAACGTAGAGCGTACAGGGGGAAAGTCAAATAATACTACTACTGAGAGGACCCAGAGATACCCGGCAAGTAGTGATGCCAGATGAGGGCGAAAATCCCACGTGCGGGATTTTCGTGCGCAGCTTTCCGGCGCATGGGATATTCGTGCGTAACTCTGCCGCGCATCCACTGCCACTGGGCATACGCAACTCCAGCAGTTGAAACCCGACGAATTTTATGTCGGAAATAATCTTTTGAACCGAAAATAAATAAATATGACATACTAAAAATTAAAAGATCATTTTTACAGGATTCTACGTGTTAATTTATCGATTAATGGTCCTTATTCCTGATTTATTGGAATCCACTTAAGATCTAAAAACTTGAAATCGTCTTTCAACTCAGATTTCTCAAATTTTAAGGATATTAAAATGTTTGAACGTTGCATTTCCTTGTGACCCTATATTAAGTTAACGTCAAACTTCATGGGAATCACAAGACAATGGTCAAATTTGACGAGGGTCACACGGGAATGATTAAATTTTACGAAGGTTGAATGTTACGAGGGGCAAATATCACAAGCGTCAAATATTAAGTGTATAAATTAATTCTCGGCCCCTAGATTAAATTGAACAGAAAACCTATTTGAATTAAAAGAATTTCCCGTAATAAACGGCATTTTGAAGTGCCATCTGTGAACTATCAAACCACTCAAGTCCGATTATGGTGGGATTAACACAACCTCAAAAAACAGTGAATAAAAATGTCGTTCGACAAGCAGCACTTGAGGCACTGCCTTCTTTTCACCTTTCAACTTGGAAAAGCTGCCGCACAAGCACAAGAAATGATTCGGTCGGCCTTGGGAGGAAGTGCTGTATCTTATAGCACATGTAAACTGTAGTTTAAAATATTTCGGGATAAAAATTTTGATCTCCAGGATGAGGAACTTCCTGGGCAACCAAAAAAAGTTGAGGACAAGGTGTTAGACAACCTACTCAATGAAAATCCCTGTCAAACACCACAGGAGCTTGCTGATACTCTTGGAGTGACTTAACCAGTTATTTCGGTGCGTTTAAAAAGAATTGGGAAGATACAGAAGGAAGATCGTTGGGTACCCAATCATCTTACCTCAGAAAACAAAAGTCGACGCTGGGAAATTGCAATGTGCCTACTGACCAGATTCAAACAAAAAGACTTTTTATATAAAATTGTGACTGGGGATGAAAAGTGGATATTTTACAACCACCCTAAAAGGGGAAAGTCGTAGGTTTATTTGGGGGAGCTGTCAACGAGCACTGCAAAACCGAACATTCACGGGAAAAAATTATTGTTGGGTATTTGGTGGGATTCCAAAGGTGTAATCTATTATCAGATACTCGAACAGGGGGAAACCGTCACTGCTAAGCGCTATCAGGACCAAATGGTAAAATTGAGTGATACTATTGAGGAAAAGAGGCCTTTTACTGGTAGTGGTACGAGGCAAATGATTTTCCTGCAGGACAACGCGCGGCCACACACGGCAAAAGAAACCCTGAAAGTTATCTCCACGTTGGGCTGGAAAATTCTCCCACATGCGGCGTATTCTGCAGACTTTGCGCCTTCTGACTATCACCTTTTTCGGGCGCTACAACATCACCTGTTGGATACACAGTTTCGATCTCCTAAAGAAGTCCGGCAGAGCATTGATGACTTCATCCAGTCAAAACCACCATCTTTTTTCTGAGCCGGAGTCCGACAATTGCCCTCTAGATGGGAGAAATGATTGCAAAGTGGCGGTGATTATTTTCAAGATTAGATTTGTATTCATTTTTTTGAGGGTCAAACATCATGGGGGCACGAAGGTTAAAAGGGGAAGAACACATTTCAGGAGGGTCAACGTTACGAGTTCATGAGGGTCACAAGGGAACGGTCAAATTTTACGAGGGTCAAACATCATGGGGGCACGAAGGTTAAAAGGGGAAGAACACATTTCAGGAGGGTCAACGTTACGAGTTCATGAGGGTCACAAGGGAACGGTCAAATTTTACGAGGGTCAAACATCACGAGGGTCACGAAGGTCACAAGGGGAAGGTCAAATTTCGCGTGGGTCAAACTTCACGAGGGTCACAAGGAGATGATCAAATATCCCGAGGATCAGAGATCACGAAAATCACAAGGAAATGATTAAAATGCCCAAAGGTTGAATATTGCAATGATCAAACTTCACAAGGGTTAAACATCATGTGGGTCACAAGCGGAAAGTCAAATTTGATGAGGTCACGAGGGTCACAAGGAGATGGCCAAATTTCACCGGGTTCAAACAATACGCCTGTCACGAAGGTCGCAAGGGGAAGATCACATTTTACAAAAGCCAAATAGTCCATACGCTACCCCTGTTTCTGTATGCACTACGAAATTAAGTAAATGCTTAATTGTTACATCATTATATCATGGAAACGGTTGCGGATAGGGAAAGGTTTTCAAACAAAATCTGTTTGTCATGTCAAAATACACATTCTTTGTCTTGAACCTTTTTTCCTTAACTATTATAGATAAAGAGTTATGTGGAGTGGGAGTGGAGCGGGCTGCGCGTTAGCCCACGATGTATCGAGGCGCTCCGATGGGTATATCGGCAAACTCGATAGAGATGGAGAAAAATTATTCAGATAAAAAATGTTCGCCATCATATTTTACATACAAGCCTTTTTGAAATTTTTCTCTGCACCTAGCCGTTAATGGAATATTTCTGCTCTTTTGCTGCATTATGAGGCAAATTACATCCAACGTTTTTGTTTGATACCGTTTCGTGAGTAAATGGTTCAAGATACGGAGAAAAATTTAGCATCAAACTAGTTCATTCATAAAAAATAAATAAATTTAATGTGGCATTGTTTTGTCATATCTCCATTATTTACAGAGATATAGCTCGTTAAGTGAGAGCTCGAGCGGTCTATGTGTTAACCGCCGACACCTGGCGCAGGGGCTAATGCACCGCCCGCTTCGCTCCTACCCCCGATTACTCCTTATCTATCATAGTCACGGAAGAATGCTATATAACAAAAAATGTGTATTTTTATATTTTCTAAATTTTGTGTTTGAATCTTTGTTACTTATCGGCAACCGTTTCCGTGATATGATTGTATAAGCATTGAATTATTATAAATAGGAAAACTTGACCACAACTTGCAAAAACCGACTTCGGATTCAGATTCAGCATCACCGGCAACGTAAATTCCAATAATAACATTTATTCTATTCGGTTGTGCATAGGAAAACAGGGCTAGCGTAGGAATCATGTAATCCTCGTGAAATGTGACCATCTCCGCAAGACCCTCGTGACGTTTGAATCTCGTGAAATTTGACCAACCTGTTGTGACCCTTGTGAAATTTGACTATTCTCTTGTGACCCTCACAACGTTTGACTCTCGTGAAATTTGACTATCCCCTTGTGACCCTCGCGATATTTGACTCACATGAAATTTGACCATCCTTTTGTGACCTTTGTGAAATTTGACTATCCCCTTGTGACCCTCGCGATATTTGACTCACATGAAATTTGACCATCCTTTTGTGACCTTTGTGAAATTTGACTATCCCCTTGTGACCCTCGCGATATTTGACTCACATGAAATTTGACCATCCTTTTGTGACCTTTGTGAAATTTGACTATCCCCTTGTGACCCTCGCGATATTTGACTCACATGAAATTTGACCATCCTTTTGTGACCTTTGTGAAATTTGACTATCCCCTTGTGACCCTCGTGACATTTCACTCCCGTGAAATTTGACTACCCCTTTGTGATTCTAGTGACGTTTGATTCTCGTGAAATTTGTGAAATTACCATCCTTTTGAGACCCTTGTGACCCTCGTGATGTTTGACTCTTGTGGAGTTTGACCATTGCAACATTCAACCTCCGTAAAATTTCATCATTCACTTGTAACCCTTGTGACGTTAGACTGTTGCGAAATTTGACCCTTGTGACATTTAACCCTTACTCTATTGATGACGAGAAGTTCGATCATTACATCGTCTAACATTTATTAACTTTATTTCAAACACTTATTCTTTCCCAATGTCCATTGAAGTAAGTGAAATAAAAAGTCATGCCGTTGTCGATCGAATTCAAACAATTTAAACGGAGCGCCAGGCTTCGGCGCCCTAAAGGCTGCGCTGTGGTACTCGAGCGAGGAGTGGGGGACCTGTGGAACTCACGTCTGTCATTACTGCCGGCAAGACCAAAGAGCAGTTGGCAAGATTAAAGTGCGGTAATGCCAGCCTTGCAGGTAAGAACGGCTTCCGGGATGACACGTGCACGGTCTGTCAGTTGGAACCGTAGTCCTTCAAACATATTTGGCCCTGTGGGCAGGCGCTCCTGCTCATTGATGAGAAATGGACAGAGCCAATGGAGCGGTGGCGGAAACTCGCTACAAACGACCCTCTGACAGATAAGCTTTTGGATGCTCTTAAAGGGCCACCACTTTTTGCACTCTGCGATTACGCCTGGCACTTCGAAAAATTGGCTGGGGATATAGAGAGAAGACTGGTGGTCAGCTGTGACAGAGGCAGCCCATCGCAACCAGGAGAAGAGGATTGACTAGAGCAGGCCCTGGTCACTTGACCGGACGAATACTATCAAGATACTCTATAAATTTATTACTGTCATTATATACCGACGGCAGTGGCTGTGTGGTCGGAGTGTGGGATTGGAATGCGGGAGACGCGGGTTCGATTCCCGGCTGGGGAGGCAAAAATTTGCGACAGTCTAAATCTCACGGTTTCATTGTCGAGCGGGAGTCTCGCAAGAGACAGCTGTACCTGGGCAGGTTTTTCCCTCAAATGAGGTTTTCCCTTGTCCTTCGGCAAATGCGGTATACGGTAAACGAGAAGGAAACAAAATTTTACTGTCATTATGTTATATTCGTAAACCAAAGGTAAAGGGCCGAGTAGGTCATACATGGCAATAATAAACATAAAAAAAATATATATATTATTCGGCTCTAACCCCCGCACCTACCCCCTTCACCACTCTACTCCAAAAAAGAAAAGAATTTTATCAAAAATAATTAATATTATTATTAGGGTCTAAACCCTTCGCCTCCCTCCGCCTCCGGCCACTGTTCCAAAAAAGAAAATTCATCAAAAACAAGTAATATTATTACTTGGCTGTAACGCCCTCGCCCACCCCCCTCCACCCCTCTGCTCCAAAAAAGAAAAAAATTTTATCGAAAATAATTAATATTATTATTTGGCTCGAACCCCTTCGCCCCCTCCCCTCCGCCCCTGTTCAAAAAAAAATTCATCAAAAATAATTAATATTATTATTTGGCTCTAACCCCCTCGCCCACCCCCACTCCTCCCCTCTGCTCCAATAAAGAAAAATTTTTTATGAAAAATAATTAATATTATTATTTGGCTCTAACCTCCTCGCCCACCTCTCCTCCCCCGTCGACCGCTCTGCTCCAAAAAAATAAAAAAAATTTATCAAAAATAATTAATATTAAATATCTTTGGTTCCATATGTATACCCTCTCGGGTTTTTACATTTTGTTCCCTTCCCTATCTGCGTTACTATGGGCCGACTTACTTTATCCCCAACTGCACCCCATTCGGGATTAGACTGCCAGGGAAACCATGGAAAACCTCAGTCGTCCAGCCGGCCGATAATACAGGGATTCCAGAGTGTCCATTGGTCACACTGACTCACTGGGCACAGTGGTTCCCTACATTCGTGCCTAGCGACTGTAGTCCATGATCCAAGACCGTACGACCGGTAAAGGGTCTTAAAATCAGACCAATTTCCGATCTCAACTTGCGATCTTACGCATTTTAAGATCGTTCATGAGTCTAATCATAGGAATAAAATCCCATTTCGATCTTAAATTTTAAGATCGCAATTTCAAATTCGAAAACGGGTCTGATTCTAAGATCACTTGGTTGGTGTAAGTTCGGTGACATGTAAGACCGATTGCCAATGTAAGATCGATACAACAATTAAGATCGAAAATGTAAGACCAATTTAGAGTCTTAGATGAAACTGTACTAATCAATTGACAAATTAATTATTGAATCAATTTAACGATTGATTAGTAAATTGATATATATTAAAAATTTGATCAACCATTAAATTAATGGTTTATTGAGTTACTAATTAAATAAACCATTAACTTTGACATTTTGACCCTTGTAACCCTTAGATTTTGAGCCGTAGATTTTGACTTTAGAGTTTGATCTTGTATTTCGACCTTTAGTTTTTTACCTTTGTGACCCTTAACTTTTGAACCATGGATTTTGACCCTTGTGACCCTTACAATCGAAACCTTGGATTTTGACCTTTATATTCAAGCCCTTGTACTTGGACGCTCATGACCCTTAGAATTTTTCCCTTGCGATCCTCAAATTTGAAACCTTAAAATTTGATCCTTATATTCAGACGATTGTCGCTTGGCTCTCATAACCCTCAAATTTTTACCCTTGCGACCGTACAATTTTGAACCTTCGATTTTGGCTTTGATATTCAGATCCCTTTATTTTGACCCTTATGACTTCCAAATTTTGACCTTTTTTTTTTTAATATTCCGGCTCTTTCTGTCTTCTGATTGGCTAATCGGCCCTATCCAACCCTATGCATGCGGCTGTGGATTCTACACTGCACCGCATTCGCACTCCTATAGAACATAGGAGTAGCATGGGAAACCACAGAAAACCCATGCCGATACAGGCGGTCACTATATTAGCGACCTCCCGCTCGCCGGAGCCTCCGGTTGAAAAACTCGGTTCCACGGGGAATCGAACTTACAACCTTTCGCACACTAGGCTCGCACCTAGCCGCTTCGGCCACCGACGTCGGTAATGTTGACCCTTGTAACCCTTAAATTGGAAGCCTTAAAATTCAACCCTTATATTCAGATCCTGGTATTTTGACCCTTATGATCCTTAGATTTTGACCCTTGTGTCCCTTAAATTCTTAACTTTGGATTTTTACTTCGGTATTCAGACCCTTGGATTTTGACCCTTACGATTCTTAAATTTCGACCCCTATGACCCTTAGAATTCGACGTTTGCGACGTTTGTGCTAAAAGGTCGTATAAACATTTTTTTTTCATTTTCTCGGAAATTTGTGCCAAAAGGTCGTATAAACACTTTCCCAGGGGATATGAAATCTCCTCCTTTCAGATGATTCTGAGTCATCTGAGCCTATGTTTTCGAAATCAAATTTTCAATTTTTACAAGGACTAAAAAATTATTGAAAATTCGGGCCAAATGGTCATACAAACACTTTCCCAGGAAATATGAAATCTCCACGTTTTGGATTATTCTGAGTCATCTGAGTCATTCTGAGTCATCTGTCAAATTTTTTCATTTTTTTACAGGGAATTTTTTCCAATTTTTTGAAAATGTGGACCAAAAGGTCGTATAAACAATTTCTCAGGGGATATTAAATCTCCACGTTTTGGATGATTCTGAACCATCTGAGCCCAATTTTACGAGACCCATTTTTTCATTCTTGTACCCGCAATTTTCTCAATTTTTTGGAAATTTGGGCCGAAAGGTTGAATGAACAGTTTTCCAGGGAATTCGAAATCTCCACATGTTGAATGATTCTGAGTCATCTGAGCCCAATTTTCCGAAACAGATTATTCAATTTTTTTACAGGGAATTTTTAAATTTTTTGAAAATTCAGATAAACCGGGCGTATAGGGAATAATAAATAATAAATACTTTCGTAATGAATAATAAATTTCCACGTTTCAGATATTTCTCGGTCATTTGAATCTAATTTTTCGGAATATCGTTTTGGTCTGCTTGCAAAAAATTAGGAGATTTTTTAAAAATTCTAGTCCAGTGATCGTATACATCTAAGCATGAATATTTATTAATCCCTCAAAAAACAGGAATACGCTCTGGTTTCGTAAAACAAAACTCAATTCCCTCTGTGTAAACCAAAAAATATGTCTCAAAAAGTAACATCGAAATGAGTCAGACTAATCTGAAACTTGGAGATTTTCTACTCCCACAGGAATTGTTTATACAATCTTTTGGCTCAATTTGGACAACTCCCCGAATTGACTCGGTCAGTTTTGAGATTTGACAGCAAAAAATTTGTCTTGAAAAGTTACTCTAAGATTACTCAGAATCATCAGTAACGTGAAGATTTAGTCTTCTCCGAGGGGATGTTTATATGACCTTTTGGCTCAAATTCTCGAAAAATTGATAGATGACAGATAAAAAAATTTAAAAAATTGTCTTGTAAAATTGGGCTCAGATGACTCAGAATCATCAAAAACGTGGAGATTTCATATTCCTTGGGAAAGTGTTTATACGACCTTTTGGCCCGAATTCAAAAATTTTTGAATTCCTTGTATAAAAAATCAAAAATTTTGTTTCAAAAAGCTGAGCTCAAATGAACCAGAATCACCTCAAACATGGAGATTTCATATTTCATGGGAAAGTGTTTATACGATCTTTTGGTCCGGATTTTCAAAAAATTTTAAATTCAAATTTTCGGGAAAATCAAAATAAATTTTTTTACGACCTTTTGGCACAACTCACGCGATATAAGAGTTAAAATCCAAGTTTCAGAATTTAAAAATCTAAGAGTCATAAGGTCACAATACAAAAGTCTGAATAACAAAGTCAAAATCGAATGTTCAAAATATAAGAGTCGCAAGGGTCAAAGTTTAAGGGTCATAAGAGTCAAACGACAATTGTCGGAATGAAAGGGTGAAATTTTAAGGCTCCAAATTTAAAGCTCACAAGTGTCAAATTCTGAGGGTCATGAGGATCAAAGTACAAGGGCTTGAATATAAGGGTCAAAATCCAAGGTATTGATTTTAAGGATCACAAGGGTCAAAATTTAAGGGTCAGAAGATTCAAACGACAATTGTCTGAATATGAGGATCAAATTTTAAAGTTTCAAATGGAAGGGTCACACGGCTTAAATTCTAAGGGTAATAAGGATCAAAATACAGTGGTCTGAATATCAACGTCAAAATCGAAGGTTCAAAATTTCGGAAGGTGGCAGAAGTCAAAATCTAAGGGCCATAAATCTCAAAATACAAGGGTCTGAATATCAAAGTCAAAATCGAAAGTTCAAAATTTTAGGGTCGCAAGGGTCAAACTTCAATGGTTTTAAGAGTCAAACGACAATTGTCTGAATATAAGGGTCAAATTCTAAGGGTCATGAGGGTGACAGTACAAGGGCCTGAATACAAGGATCAAAATCCAAGGTTCCGATTGTAAGGGTCAAAAGGTAAAAATCTAAGAGTCATAAGGGTCAACACACAAGCGTTTGTACACTAGGGTCAAAATCTATGGTTCAGAATTTAAGGGTCACTAGGATCAAAATCCAAGGGTCATAAGGTCAAAATACAATGATCTGAACATGAGGGTCAAAATCTAAGGCTTCGAATTTGAGATTCACAAGAGGCAAAATCTGAGAGTCATAAGGGTCAAAATACAAGGGTCTGAATATCAAAGTCAAAATCGAACGTTGAAAATTTTAGGGTCGCAAGGGTTAAAATTTAAGGGTCATAAGTGTCAAACAATAATTTTCTCAATATAAGGATGTGACGTATTGTCATTAATACGTCGATTATTTGTTGAATACAATGTGACGTATTATGAATAATACGTTACATTAAATTTATAATGTGGGACGATGAGAAAAGAAATATGATTTCTTTCTCATCGTGCAGGAGCAGAGCTCAGCACTCTCACGGTGCTAAGTCCAGCTTCTCGGTAAAGAAGCTGTTTGACTGTTCTAGTTTTGTGTCAATGATGACACTTAATTGTCTTAGTGTTTCGGGACCGTGAGACTGCTTGCTCTGCAATTTTAGGTCTTGAGCATTTTACAAAGATTCTACAAGGGCAGAGTACGATCAGGAGCAGAGTCGAGCGAACCTCTAGCTCAGGCCTTCAACCAACAATCGAGTCGAAGTCCCTAGTCGACCCGTAATAACGCGTTACACCAACCCATGATTAAAACAGTCGTGAATTTTACACCGTTAACAAATATACCATCCTTTTACCGACTAAATACGCGAGTGTTTATTCCGAATTTCACTATAATATCCCCGATACCTATCCTAACATCCCCACGAATGAGCGAATCCCCCAGGGAGTTACCGCAGGAGTTAGCTGAGGATTAAGTGGCCACACCAAAGGATTACAGTGTAGGAATACGTGAAAAAGTGTAGTGAAAAGGAGATTCATCTCACTGACGGTAATAGCCGAACAAAAAGGACTACTATTCACTGAGTTTTACCTCCGGGTAAAACTCATAACGTCACATTGACGCCCGACTAGTTTGGCACTCATTCGGGGAATCGAGTGCAACCACGAGGAAATTTTATGTGATGATTCCAGAACTGAAGGATTATACGAAGAAATTACGTGAGTTCGGTACAGTGCGCAACGAAGTTTTAAATCCGAAAACTGATGAAGTAGACATTGCCGTGAATTGATGTGACATTCGTGAATGTTGTGTGTTAAAGTCGTGCAGTGACTTTTTTTTCTGGTACGTTGAGGGTCGTCATTCTGAAGAGGGCTCCAGAAACACAGGGTGCTAGATCAGCAAGGCACAGCTAGATCTAGCCTGCAGGTGATGGGCAGCTGCTGAACCCGAAAAACGACAGAGATCTTCCACCGACGAGAGGACGTTACCATAGGGATCTGAAGAGTGCAGGTGCCATTATTATTCACGATTCACAAATATTGCCATGAAAATGAATGCTTCAGCCAGTTATAAGAGACGGAATTCACCGTACTTCTCCTCAACGGTCATGAAGGATGAACAGCAGCTCCAAGGCGGTTGGAGCAGGATATCGACCAAGTTGAGTACCTCGGAAAAGTATCGCATGGCTTCCACGCCATGCATTGCAAGAGCTCCAGGACATGCAGAAGCAGCTACAAAAAACAGCGAAATTTGGGACCCCGGGACAATAATTGGACAACTCGCCAGGGTCAACCCTCTACTCGAAATATGGAAGTGGGCTGGCACAACTGATTCGGATCAGATATATGGGCCACACTGGCAACGATTTGCAAAGAAGACTGTCGAGGAATCTGCGCCACAAACATCAAAATACGATGAAATTGCCGAGGACATGGTTGCGAAATACTCAGACATCTACGCTCATGGGCCTGCGCTATTCCGTACAGACAGAGAAAGTAAAAAGACATACACCTCGCCTGAAGAAATGAAAATTTAGAACAATTCTGAAGGGGACTTTATTGAGACATCTGAAACCGATAATTTACATGTGAGGCTTGCAGTCAAATCGGGTTATAACGACAAATCGAGACCTCTAAATAATACAGGTATCTTCGAGTGCGACGAAAAAAAAGTGACAAGCCCAATAACAAGTTCGTTGAAAGTGAATCTCGAAACGGAAAATATGGAATTTCCAAATGAACTCGGATATCCATTCCATCTATACTCTACAGTATATGTAGCTCCTCGAACCATCGTGAGCAAAGGCTGGGAGACAAAATCTCGGTTACTCGACCCGGGAGGAATGCGAGTATCAGCTGATACCCTAGCGACTGAGGCGACAGCTGATCATCATGTCCCACCTGACTCACACCAACAACTGAGTGAAGAAGCTCCATCACTACCGATCATCGGAACCAACGTTTTCGGGATAAGTGAAGGAGGGGTACTGTTGGAAATCCTGTCAGCTGACAGGTCCCTCACACTAACGCACGCAAGGCTCATCCATTCTCTCCCCACTCACGCACACCTGACGCGCTCACCTCAGATAACCGGGGGTTGTTAATTCGGACACCTGAGGCGCCACGTCCTGGACAGCTCCTTATTACTATATGATCTATATTAAATTAGGTCATGTGACCATCGAATTAGGGCGCGTGGCACCT
Source organism: Diachasma alloeum (assembly GCF_001412515.2). Lineage (NCBI taxonomy): Eukaryota > Metazoa > Arthropoda > Insecta > Hymenoptera > Braconidae > Diachasma > Diachasma alloeum. The sequence goes on from NW_021681341.1 coordinate 81,855, forward strand.
GTAAGCCCGTGTCTCTCTCTCATTCGTTTCCGGGATCTAGTTAAAGACACTTCTTTTATTGTACTGCTCTTCTCGTGTGACTCGGGTTAACTCACAGTGTCAGCTCAATTATTATCAATTCAAGGAATTAGTCGGCTCATTATTATCGGTCCGCTCATTATTACGGTTGCTCAGTGACTCAATCTCTAGTGACTTATTTATTGTGAACATTTTCTTTGACAAAATACAGTGAATTTGTGACCACGTGCACGTGTTCCGCTCATTTCTTGGTTCTACTCATCCCACTCCCCGTAATCCGACTCCAACTCATCCATCCGCACAATTAATTCCCCGATCCAGGCATCTCATCAAACATTTTGGTCCTTCGAGCCGGATCGGTGGAATATTTTTCGGTTTTCGTTTTTTTTGTTGAGTTTTGGCGGGAGTGGAAGTGCCGCGGTCAGTGGTGCTCAACCTACGGGGACCAGCTCGTTGGCTCAGCGCACGCAGTGGACCTCAACCAGTCCAGCTCTCCAATCATCAGGGAACTGCATTACCGGCCCGCGGGAATATTTGAATTTTGGAGCAGCTCATCCCCGGGACTTTGGACTTTTTTCTCAACTGCAGCGTTCCTGCACTGGTCCAGCTCAACATCACTCACTCGGCTAAGTAGCATTTAATTACCTCTTGCTACTTTTGCCATTTTTTCCTTTTTTTTGGAATTTTTTGGAGCATTTNTAATTACCTCTTGCTACTTTTGCCATTTTTTTTCTTTTTTTTTTGGAATTTTTTGGAGCATTCAACTTTTTTTTTTTGGCTACCGCTCCCTTTATATTCTCCAACCCTTTTTCGTTTTTTTGAATTTTTCAATAAATTCTCGCGCCTGCTCAACGGAATCGCTCACTGCTGCTACCTGCTAAATTAAGATTCTTCGGTGTTTTTACTGTTGCCGCACAACCGACCGGATACTTAATTTCATCGCTTCTCACTGCTCACTGCTTGGCTTTTGGGGTCGCTTTACTCAGGTTTTTTCCGGTTTATTCCTTTTTTAAGCTACGCACTTATTTTCAATTATGGCATCATTTGAGGCAACAGACCAACTCAACCCAGCAAAAGGTCGTTCCGGTGGTGACCTACACCCACGAGAACGACATCCCCATGATGGTGACTGGTGACCAAGGCCAGTTAACGTCGTCGGAATGAAGATCACCAGCTCAGATTGCCGTCTCCTGCTCAGGTCACCACTCAGATTCCGGATCCGCTCCAGACTTCCGCCCTGGGGTCCTTCTGGCTACCAGCCTTGCGCTTTTGGTACGCCCAGATCAGCCAGCTCATCAGGTTCGTCTACTCATCGATCCAGGGTCGGAAATCTCCGTCATCTCAGACCAGCTCGTTCGTCAGCTTGGGCTGTTAAGGCTCAAGACACAGCTACGAATATCGGGGATTGGAGACACGGCATCTGGGCCGGCATTAGGCAAGGTTCGGCTCACAATACAGTCCACTTGCTCTCACTTTCAGCTCAGAGTTTCTGCCTATGCTCTCGGCCAGCTCACAACCTCATTACCGACATTCTCACCAAGTCAGCTCACATGGGATCATCTGGAAGGACTCCAGCTCGCTGATCCCGATTTTCTCACACCAGCACCAATTGACATCCTTCTTGGCGCTGATGTCTATGGACAACTCATCTTACCACAAGTCATCACCAACGGACCAAACTCACCATCGGCTCAGCTCACGCGACTTGGATGGATCGTATTCGGACCAACGGAAGGTCCTGATACTACTCAAGTAGCAACTTCTCATCTAACGGTCACCAACGAGGATCTCAACGAACTGCTCACCAAATTCTGGATCCAGGAAGAGATCCCTGGGACACCAGAGGTTCAGCTCAACGAGGAGGAAGCGCAGTGTGAAGAACACTTTCAACGGACCCACTCACGAGATGCATCTGGCCGCTACATTGTTCGGATACCGCTCAAATCTCCAGTTTCCTCGCTAGGAGATTCACGATCGTCTGCACTCGCTTGCCTCCATCGTCTGCTCAGGAAACTCTCACGTGATGAGGTTTATCGTCAGCTCTACACGGACTTCCTCAGGGAATATGAAGAGCTCGGCCACATGCGTCGAGTCTCCGGACAGCTCGCTAGATCAGCTCATCAGCGCCAGCTCAATGGGGGGGGGGCACGGGCACCGAAATGACCTTAGCACATGAGGCCTCGGCTTCAGGAGGGTTGAGGGTTTCGGGCCGTCCGTGTTCTTCTCGGGCTGACGCTCCTCCGGAATATTTCTTCCCTCATCACGGAGTTCTCAGGGCGAGCAGTGAGACAACGAAGCTCAGAGTTGTTTTCAACGGCTCCAACAAGACCAGCTCAGGACAATCGTTGAACGAGATTATGCACACGGGTGAGAAGTTGCAGAAGGATATCTCGGATGTACTTCTCTTTTCTCGGCGGAAACGGCTCATTTTCATGACGGACATAACCAAGATGTTTCGTCAAATTCGGGTACATCCGGAAGATTGGCCACTCCAACAAATACTCTGGACCGACTCAAATGGAGATATCGCCACCTATCAACTCACCACGGTCACATATGACACTAGGTCAGCTCCGTTCCTCTCAATGCGTGTTCTTCATCAGCTCGTTGAGGATGAAGGATCGAACTATCCTCTCGCTGTGGAACCGCTCATGAAAGGACGATATGTTGACGATATCTGCGGGGGTGCTGACTCAGATGAAGAGCTACTCAGGACCGCTCATCAGGTGACACAGCTCTGTCGGTCAGGAGGCTTTCCGCTAGCCAAATGGCACTCAAATAGCCCAGCTCTACTCACATCTCTTCAACCTGACAGCACCTCTCAAGAACAACGATTCATAGAGGACTCGCTCACCAAGATTCTAGGGGTTTCTTGGCATCCTGAAACGGAAAACTTCAAGTTCTCCGTCACCCAGCCTGAGACCAGCTCAATAACGAAGAGAATCATTTTATCGGAAACGGCTCAACTCTTCGATCCACTGG